>NW_027601493.1:0-137000 GCF_053455715.1 Rhinoraja longicauda | reverse complement strand
CAGGCTCGGCGATCGCTTCGCTGAACACCTGCGCTCGGTTCGCATTGACCAAACTGAACTCCCGGTGGCCGAGCACTTCAACTCCCCCTCCCATTCCCAGTCTGACCTTTCTGTCATGGGCGTCCTCCAGTGCCATAGTGAGGCTCACCGGAAATTGGAGGAACAGCACCTCATATTTCGCCTGGGCAGTTTGCAGCCCAGTGGTATGAACATCGACTTCTCCAACTTTAGATAGTTCCTCTGTCCCTCTCTTCCCCTTCTCCTTCCCAGATCTCCCTCTATCTTCCTGTCGCCACCTATATCCTTCCTTTGTCCCGCCCCCCTTACATCAGTCTGAAGAAGGGTCTCGACCCGAATCGTCACCCATTCCTTCTCTCCCGAGATGCTGCCTGACCTGCTGAGTTACTTCAGCATTTTGTGAATAAATACCAGCAGAATTAGTGCACTGGATACCTCTGGAGAAAAGTAGTAGGTGGCGTTTCGGTTCGAGAGCCTGCTTTAGAAAAGAGTCTGGTAAAGATTCTCGTCCTGAAATGTAACCTATGCCTCTTTTTCCAGAGATGCTGCCTGACCCGCTGAGTTACACGAGTCTGTTGTGTCTGTCTCCGGCGTAAACAGCATCTGCAGTTCCTTCGTACACATTGGATGCTTCCACGTCTGTCACCTTTTCTAGCACATAGAACAATAAAGCATAGGAACAAGCCACTCGGCGAAAAAGATCCCTGTTGAACATGATGCCAAGCTAAACTAAACTCCTCTGCCAGCACGTGTTTCATATGCCTTTATTTCCTGCACATCTACCTGCCTGTCTGAAAATAGTTTAAACTCCCCCATCATGTCTGATTCCACGACCATCATCGGCAGCGCGTTTCAGACGCCCCTCACTCTCTGCGTGGAAAACTAGACCCGAGCATTTCGCTTAGACTTTGCCCAGAACATAAAATATTATTTAATCATCATAAACCGGGAATGCATGAAATCTAATGTAATTTTTAAAAAGCTGGGGCAGGTTTTCAGGTGATTTTAATGCAACATCTTTATTTCTTGCAATAAGATGGAAATATGAAGATTACACAGTGACAATAGCTTTATTAACGGCAACGTACAAACTGAACCGTGAAAAATGACGCAAAATAGCAGGTAAATCGTACCGAGACAAGTATCTACGGATGCTGAATTGAAAATAAAGGTGTTGGAATGAGGCAGGATCTCTACAGAACATAGGTAGGCGACGATTCGGGTCGGGACCTTTCCTCTGACTATACAAAGGTGCAAGCTGAGACCATTTCGTCATTCGAGCCAGCATCGCCTGATTGTACTGTGCCTTGGGGTGGGGGGAGGGGGGGGAAACCTGGAAAGGCGAGAGACAGGACAAATCATCGCAGGTAATAGATCGATGTAGGCAAGGGGGTAGGTGTTGGCAGATGGTTGGAACAAACGCCACACATAATGG
This sequence comes from Rhinoraja longicauda, assembly GCF_053455715.1. Classification (NCBI taxonomy): domain Eukaryota; kingdom Metazoa; phylum Chordata; class Chondrichthyes; order Rajiformes; family Arhynchobatidae; genus Rhinoraja; species Rhinoraja longicauda. Next base: position 135,547 of record NW_027601493.1, on the reverse strand, counting down.
TACTGGAGGGAGAGGGGTTTTACGAGAAGGCAGGACGAGAGGTGATCGGGACAAAGTCTGGTAAGTTATAGGCGGAGATAGATGAAAGAGGGGTTAATCGGAAATGGTTGTACTAAGGCCAGAGATGAAAAGGACAAAAATGTGCGACATACGGAGAAAATGACTGGTGGGGCTATGGGGCGTGTTGTGGAGCAGAGGGATCGAGGAGCGAGGGTTCCTTGAAGTTCCTTCAAGGAGTGCATGGTTCCTTGATGTTGTAGTCGCGGGTACATAGGGTGGTCATAGTTTTTGTCACATTGGCCTTCATCAATCAGAGTATTTAGTACAGACGTTGGTAGGACATGTAGTTGTGTAAGATCTTGGTGAGGCTGCATTTAGAGTATTGTGTTCAGTTCTGGGCACTATGTTACAGGAACGAAGTTGTCAAGCTGGAGTGGGTACAGGGAAGATTTACGAAGATGTTGCCAGGACTAGAGGGTCTGAGCTAAAGGGAGAGGTTGGGTAGGCTGATACTCTATTCCTTGGAGCGCAGGAAGACGAGTTATAGACGTGTTTAAATTTATTAGAGGAATAGATCGGGTAGATGCACGAGTTTCTTGCCGAATCAAGGACCAGAGGACATTGGTTTAAGGTAAAAGTGAAAAAGACGTAATAGGAATCGGAGGGGTAACTTTGTGCGACAAAATGTGGTGGGAGTAGGAAACAAGCTGCCAGTGGAGGTAGATGAAGCAGCGACTAATCCAACGTTTAGGAAACAGTTAGACATGTACGTGGGTAGGATACGTTTGGTGGGATAGAGGCTAAACGCGGGCAGGTAGGACTACTGTATTTGGTACAAGTTAGCCGGTGTCGGTAAGTTGGGCTGAAGGGCCTGTTTCCACGCTGACTCTATGACTCCAAGGATAGGTGAATTGTGAAGGCTGAGGGTGGTATTTATTTGGAAGGGGATTGGGAAGTGAGGTGGAGGGGAAAACGGGAAATGTGTGCGCATTGTGGTGGCGGACAAGAAAGCGAGATGAAAGCATGTTGATTGAGGATATTAAGCAATACGAAGTTATACAATAGCGGCGGCCGGCACACTCCTGGCATGCAAAATTGGTGCAGGACGAAGTCATTTGGCCCTTCGAGCCAGCACCGCCTTTCATTGTGATCATGGCTGATCTTCTAGAAACAGTAACCTGCCTTCTCCTCATACCCCTTGATTCTGCTCGCCTCTAGAGATCTACCCAACTCTTGTGGAAGAATAAAGAGAAGGGCAGCGTCACATCTCAACTCTGGTTCCAGACCGCTGCCGCGCCAGTTTCATAGGTTTACCAATAACCCCAGTTAAATATTTAACTGCGTTTTTCACTTTCTGTCTGAACATACTCTGGGTCATCCCATAGATACAAGTGTTGGCACACGAGCTGATGAGCATGAGCAAGGAGCCCACTTCATTGGCGATGTAGGAGGGCCTTGTGTGATCCCCGCCCACGAAATTCACAGTTACCCGAGTGGAAATGTAGCTCACAGTTGACGTTGTCCACAGCAGTATGTACGCGCCGGACACCGTGAACAGCAAAACTATGGACTTGCGCCGATTCTCCGTCTCAGTGTCTTTGCCATCTAGTGCTTTCAGGCGCCGGCGGACTCTGCTGGCCGCAACGACGTTCCTGACCGTCAACCCGTTAAACAATAGAACTAGAAGGAAGGGCAGGAAGGAGAGAGAGATGCTGCACATCCACGAGAAAGCCACCCACCAGATGGAGGTGAAGTAGGCGGGTTTGGGTCGGCACCCCCACTTGACACTGTCCACTATGAAGCGTGACTCGTACATGAAGTTAAAGGGGATGTACTTAATGCAGCACAGCGCGCACGTGGACACAATGACCGCGGCGGCCGTCCGATCCGTGCAGTAGATGAGTCTCAGCTTCGGGCAGCAAATGCTGACAAAACGGTCAAAGGTGAAGGACACGGTTAACCAAACGGAATAGTCCACGGTGACGATCCGCAGATAAACATTAGAAGGACAAACTGCGCTGAGGGAGAGGAAGGAGTTGGGGACGTAGTAAATGTAGATTTCCCGGAGTAACACGTGGAAGATTATAACGAGAAGGTCGGAGATTGCCATCGCCACCATGTAACGGGTGATTCCTCTGGAGAGCCCGCACTTTCCCCGGTATAGGATCGCAGCCGTCAGCACGTTCGCTGAAGGAAGGACAAAAATGCAATGGAATTAATATTTGAATGGAACCACTAATTTAATGGAATTGAGATTGGGGTTGGAGGCTGCAAGAAAGCATGAGGGGATCAGATACGATGAATGGGCAAGAGCCACGTGACATCGAGTTAAAGTGGAGAATAAATGGGCCAATGGGGGAAAATCTATTTTATTGAAGAGACTTATTCCACGAGTCCGTTCTGGGTGGAATCGAGAGGACAGAACAGTGAAAGAATAAAGCGAAGGTCGGCGTGTCATCCCAAGTCTGGTTCCAGCTCGCCGCCGCGCAAGTTTCTTGGGTTTACTAATAACCCCGGTTATATATTTAACTGTGTTCTTCACTTCCTGCCTGAACGTACTCTGGGTCATCCTATAGGTACACGCGTTGGCACACGGGCTGATGCGCAAGGGACCTATTTAATATGATTGTTATCATTCATATTGAAGAGCTGGGTTTAGGGAATGGACTGGCAAAGGAGGAATTTGAGATAGATAATAAAACAACATTTAAAACACATTTGGGCATATTCGAACGTTTTCGAGAAATATGAGCGAAACGCGTGCAAATGGGACGAGTGTGGATGGGCATCTTGAACGGCTTGAACGCATTCGATCGAAAGTTCTGTTTCAGTGCTGCATTACTTTATGAATGATAACAATCGACGAGACGGATCACAAAAGTTGCTCAATTGGAGTTCAAAGCGTTCATTGTCGCACGTCATTCAATATTAATATTTGAATGGAACCACTAATTTAATGGAATTGAGATTGGGGTTGGAGGCTGCAAGAAAGCATGAGGGGATCAGATACGATGAATGGGCAAGAGCCACGTGACATCGAGTTAAAGTGGAGAATAAATGGGCCAATGGGGGAAAATCTATTTTATTGAAGAGTCTTATTCCACGAGTCCGTTCTGGGTGGAAACGAGAGGACAGAACAGTGAAAGAATAAAGCGAAGGTCGGCGTGTCATCCCAAGTCTTGTTCCAGCTCGCCGACGCGCAAGTTTCTTGGGTTTACTAATAACCCCGGTTACATATTTAACTGTGTTCTTCACTTCCTGCCTGAACGTACTCTGGGTCATCCTATAGGTACACGCGTTGGCACACGGGCTGATGCGCAAGGGACCTATTTAATATGAAGTTTACCACAGGTGGGTTTAGGGAATGGACTGGCAGAGGAGGTATTTGAGATAGATAATAAAACAACATTTAAAACACATTTGGGCATATTCGAACGTTTTCGAGAAATATGAGCGAAACGCGTGCAAATGGGACGAGTGTGGATGGGCATCTTGAACGGCTTGAACACATTCGATCGAAAGTTCTGTTTCAGTGCTGCATTACTTTATGAATGATAACAATCGACGAGACGGATCACAAAAGTTGCTCAATTGGAGTTCAAAGCGTTCATTGTCGCACGTCATTCAATATTAATTTCCACAAGCAGAGTGATTTTATCATGTTCATTTAAAAGCAGCGTAATCATGTCGCCAGTCCCGAAATATTCGTGAAACTGCAACCAATCAGAAAATAAAACTGTTTCTTTGCACTACAAGAAAAAAAACTAAACATTCTGGAAATAGGGTTTAAGTCCAAGAACTCAATCTGACGCTTTAGCTCCAAGACTCATCAGCTGGACTGACGGTGACCACCAGAGATTGAAGAGATGATGTTTGATCTGAAATACCATCCCGTGATCTGCCCCTTTTCTGTTTTCTAGCACATACTATTTCAATTTCAGGTTTAATTAAACCACCTCAATTTCTCCTTCTGCGCTTTAAAAGCATTTTTGTTTCGTTGTCAATCAAAATGGCAAGCAGGGAGAAAACGCAAAGAGTTGGATAACTGAAATGGGAAAGTTATTGCTGAAAATACTCGGGCTGCATCTGACCGAGAGTGAGACAAGATGCAACATTTCGATAGAACTTGTTTTACGATGCAGTGAAGAGGGTGGCTTTGGAGAGATGTAATGGTGCCTGCGTTGACAACCAACAAGGGAGCCCGAATAGACGGAAGCCGCTGTGCTGTCTGAGCGAGGGTGAAGGTTTATTAAAGGCTGGTTATAGTGGAGGAGGACAGTACACAGAAGGCAGATTAAGGCTCCTTCACCTACAATCAGCGGCACCATCACCACGTTGGACTTTTGTCTCACTTGGTCACTAACTTGTACCCCACATCCACCGCTCGCCTACAAGTCAACACTCAACTTCAATATGTTGGAAGCGCGAATAACTGCAGACGCTGGAGTAGCTCACCCGCTCATGGGATCTGAAGAAAAATCCCGCCCCGAAACGTCGGCTATCACTGTCCGGCAGAGGTGCCGCATGACCCGCTGACTTACTCCAGTACTTTATGATCCAATGTAATGTTCTCGGTCTTTTCGCAAACACTTCAATGCCTCCTTCTCCGGCGCTGCAGACTCGTGAGCCCCACCATCCTTGAATTCTGACCTCTTGAAAAATTCGTCAGTTTAGTTATTCCAATATTCCGTTCTTTGGAGAGTCAAGTTCCCGTTTGTCCGCATTTACGACGCTGCTTTCATTCAACACGCTGTCCAATCTTTGTACGTTTATCCGAATATCTTCTACTCTGTTCCCTGCCCATTTGATTGTGCATTGCGACGCTACTGCGATACGTACTCCAATGATTTGGCTGTACTGATCGGACTACAGTTTGTTGGTGATTGCAGGGGATTACTAAACAGACCGCCAGAGTACTCACACCCTTTAGAGTTGAATCAGACCAGCAACGCATTAAGCGACTCAATCACAGCTTACCAGGGATACCAAACGCCGCCAGGATCGGGTAGGTGATTTCATTGACGTACAGAATTACTGCCCGTCCCATCTGGAAGAGTCCCAGTGTCGGCGTTAAGTCCGGGGAGCACAATTGAGCTACAGCGTGGTTCAGATGTTCATTTATATTCCCGCCAACTCTCCAGTGGGGTCCGGGGAATGACGGAACCCAAATATTAGTCACACTCTCTTGAACAAACACGTTTCTTTCCACACAATATGAAGTGATCTCACTTATCCCTCGGTGGAGGAATGCTTAATGTAGAAAGTGTAGATTAATGTATCGCTCTCGATTCAAGTTACAACGTGAAGGGCCTTTGCCGGGTCAGGACTCACTTGGTTCACGCGTCGAACGGCGTAGCTGATGTTGGAGGATGTAAACACAATCAAATGCGAAATATAACCCGCCATTTATCACATGCGTATCCACAGAAAAGGGATAAAAGACAATGGTTTGCTTAAATTGTATTTGTAATTCAAAGGATAATAATCAGGATTGGAATTCAACGAATCAGAGCGTGAAACTCACGCGGTGGGAGTAATGCCGCCCAAATCCAAGTCCGACTTTGAGACGTGTCGCAGTCGCCAATATATTTATTGTTCCTGGTAACATCGCCTGGTTAAAGCTATGTTTTGTCCATTTCAAGGAAAGGGGACACGTTTTATTTCAAAAGCAAAACAAACAAACCGTGGTAGGTTTGAAATAAAAACAGAGAATGACTAAAACATATTCAGCTGATCGGGCACCATCTACACAGCGCGATGCGATTTGAAGTTGAATATTTTCCATTCTGTAAAAGGATAGTGAACTTTCTCCGTGCATGACGGGCCTGTTTCCAGGCTGTACTTCCAAACAAACAAAACATAACACGGTCGTGATTCACTTTAGGAACTATTCTCCTGGCCTCCAGTTAGCGGGAAACGTTCCGTTGTACACGTTTGGACGGAACCTGCTAAGATGTACAGAAGTTCTCATGGGGACTTGAAATATTGACTGGGAGAGTAAGAAAGTATGGGCCGAAGGTAGCAAGACTATGTGACGCCTTCGACGAAGAAGGGATTAAGCGCGCATAACTGGAAGTGTTGAGCTCTGAGTCTTCTGCTCAAGGTTAAGCGACCCTAGTTTACGAAGTTTGTGAAACATGTTTAGGAATTAATTCTTCGGCGGTGTGTTTATGGTCAACCAGGTAGGGTTGCTGCAAATGGTTCTTGGAAACAAGCTAGGCAAAGGGGGCGAGTGTCGCTGTGGAAAGAGAGGTCAACTTGCAAAGGCGTATAATATGGCGACGGAAATGAGCATGCGCTTGTAAAGTAGAAAAAAGGAGATAATTAAATCATGCAATGGCTGCAAAGCAGAATGGGGTAATTCGATCATCACATCCACGTTCGATCTTTCGGGTCCAATTTAGAGACATGCCGATTTCAATTCAATGAGAAGAGGTGTGAGTAAGGTTAATAGGAATGTAAGCCTGACGTGGGAAATAGGATTCGAACAGTGGAAAGCCTCAAGCCGAACTTCTTTCAGAAAATCCTATTTGCCCACTCATAGAGTGATAGAAACAGAGTTGCACAGCAGGTACATAGGCCTTTAGCCGCAGCGCACGCGCGCCCACCAAGGTTCCTTCGTGATAACCACATTTGCCTGTATTGGACCCACATCCTGCTATCTATTTTCTGTCCCTGACACTCCCAATTGCCTTTTAGACGTTCTAATTGCATTTGCCTTTAACTCTTGCTCTGGCACCTATCTGTGCCCCTTATTAGTTTAAATACCTCTGAGATCACCCCTCAATCTCCAGTGCCCCAATGAATAAAGTCAGAGACGGCAAAATCTCCCCTTATCCTTATTGCTGTCTCCCGAATGTTGGCTCACCAACGTCTTCTACATCTGTAAGATAACGTCCCTATTTCTTTACTCGTTACGGCGATGAAGGTTAACGCACCATCAGCTCTCTTTCCCATCCTGCCTACCTGTGACTCCACTTTCAGCTAACTGTGTACCAGCGCTCCAGATCCCCCTACTCTACAGTACCCCCCCCCCCCCAAGGCCCCACATTTGCTGTGAATGTCCTGTCCCCGTTTGCCATCGAAAACTACAACTCATCACAATATCTGCGTCAACTTCCATTAGCCATTCCTCAACCCCACTTGCCCAACTGATGAAGACCCTTCTGTAATTTCTGATAACCATTTTCACTGTCTATCATACAACCTATTTTCGTGTCGTGATTGCAAAAACATCCATAAGAACTTCCCTCAACCTCGTTCGCTCAAGGGAAAACAGTCCCAGTAATCAACTCTCTCCTTATAACTCAAGCCCTCCAATCCAGGATAAATCCACCTGAATACTTCCACATCTTCCCGACCTTAATTTCATCATTCTTGGATTATGGCTGGTCCTACTAAGGATTTTGGGAAGTGGAAATGACTGAAGTGTTGGTGAGCAACCCGTCTGGGAGGAGCGATCACTGTTCTAATAGCTTCATGATATTTATGGATAAAGACAGTGTGTGCCGACGGGTGAATATTGGCAAAGCTAACTTTGATGGAATTGGACAATACAATGGTCATGTGGCCTATTTGTCGGCAAAAGTACGGCCGGTCAGCGGGATATTCTCAAATGTTTGGTGGAAAAAGTTCATGACATTCATCATCCTGGTTGGGTGACGGCAAATAGATGGGAATGTGGAAGATTGGATGGCAAGAGAAGTTGAGGCTCGGGCCATTAAAAAGATGGAGACAGGTTTACGAAGCTTTGACCAAGTGTATCCCACTGGAGGAGTTTTGGGAACTGAGGGGCATAATTAAGGAGGTCACGTTAACTATCGTAATCAGTCCTTGTCTTTCCAAATGCAGGTAAATCCTATATCGCGGTATCCTTGCCACCGCGGCTATGGATTAGTAGCCTTTGGATCACTGGATTGTCCTTGCAGCCGTTCTGAAATTATGGCACAATCTTCCAATGGCCACGATGGCCAAGGAAGACAAGCAAATCTCTGCCAGAGCACAAAAAATGCGTTGCTTGCTTCGCACAACCTCCTGGAATGCATTTGGCCGGGCCCGGAGATTTATGCATAATTATGCTTCTGAAGACCGCAAAAAGCTCCTCTCGGTTAATAACCCGTGTGGCGGCGCTGCGTTTGCGGCTGTGGATCGCCTGCAGTCTGCCTGTCACTTGGCACACACACTGTCTTATCCTTAATGTTAGATGTATGTAATAGTCTATTTTTAGTTGAGTGTTAGTGGGCGGGAGCTTTAAAAAAAATCTCTTTCTACAACGGAGATGCGACCTTTCTCCTGTGTGGTATCTCCGTTCGCGCTGCGGCCTAACATCTAGGAGCTGGGCGGCCTCCAGCTGGGATCGACCTTGAGGGCTCCGGTCCCAGAGCATGTGGACTTGCGGAGCTGGCTGACTTTCGGGGGCTGTGGTGGCGCTGCGATTGTAGCTCCGACTCTAGTTTCGGAGGCTTCGGAGGTTTCGGCCGTGGGCCCTGTGGTCTGTGACATCTGGAGCCCGCAGGTGTCTGGTTGGCGACCGACATTTCGGGAGCTCCAGGCGCAGCAGCTTTGTCCGCCCTGAATCGCTAGGCTTGAATCGGCCGGTTCGCAGGATCTTTCATCGCCCGGCGCGGCTCAGCCGCGGGATCTTCCATCGCCCGGCGGGGGCTTCAATATCGGGAGCCTGGAAAGCCTTGACGGAGCAGTTTGACTGGCTGACCGCGGGAGAAGCAAGGAAGAGATAAGACTTCTTTAACCTTCCATCACCGTGAGGAGGTGCGTGGAGGAGAGTCACTGTGATGAATGTTCATGTTATATTGATGTAAGTGTGTGTTTTGTTTGCTTTTTATTGTTCTGACGGTCTGATAACGACATTTCGTTCACATTTTCTTTTTTTGAATGACAAATAAATTCATTTCAATTCAATTTAATTCAATTCAATTCGACAATATATTTCAAGACATCATCAGTCTCTTCCATGGTTCCCCTGACTTCCATGACCTGCAAACTGCACAGGGACAAAATAGGATTGTTTAGGAGCTGGGAGATATTCCGCGGCTCCATACACAGATGACTGCACTTTTATTACGTCCATTGTAACCATTTGTTCCTCATGTATTTACTCAATCACTTGGGATTTTCCTGCACCTTATCTGCCCGGAATATCTCATGTGCCCATGTTGGCTCTCCGAATTGCCATTTTAAATGCAATCCTCAATGTAACTCTCAATGGATTCACATGATGCCAGCTGCCGGTACGTGACATGTATTTCCTTGGTATCCTGACCAGAGCTTCAATATGCCTCGTCAGCTGGAGTTCTCATGTCCTGAGCACCTCGTCTTACGCTGTCGCGCACGAACAGGAACTTGCTGACCTGGAATTCTCCCTAACTCACTCTTAAATTCCTCCACCAGTCACCATTCGCAGGTCGCCGGTGTAATGCTATCAGAATTAGTCCTTCAATTTCCGTCTTTAAATGGTGGGTGAGTTCATCTTTTCATTACTATTTTAAAATTAATAGCATCATGGTAAACACAGGAGTAAGCACTCGTCCACAATGTCCTTGCCGAACATAATACCAAGTTAAATTAATCTTCTCAGTCTTCACGTGTTCCATATGCCTCCTTTCCCCCATATCTATATGTATAATCTAAGAACCATCGTATCTTTTCCGGCCCCACCCTCGGCAGCACGTTTCAGTCTTCATAGAACAGTGAGCAGCACAGCGCTGGAACGGCTCTGCGGCGCATAATGTTTGTGCCAAACATGATATCCCGCTGTAAGTTCTGACAGCCTTGCCCGCTGTCTACAACTCCTCCAACTCTGGTGTCGTCAGCAAACTGACTCACCAACCCATTTACATTTACGTCTCAGTCATTAATATATATATATACACACACACACACACGCACACGCACATATATATCACACAGCAGAGGTCCCGGCAACGACCCCTGTGGAACCTCACTGGTCACAGTCATCCAGCCAGAATATCTATTTTCCACCACAACCCTCTGTCTTCTGTGACTAAGCCAGTTCCGAATCCGTATGAACAATTCATCGTAAATTCCATACTTCTTTATTTTATGGATCAGCCTACAAAGAGGGACTTTATCAAAGGTCTTACTAATATTCACGTGTGCAACATCCACGGACCTACCTTCATAGAAACATAGAAACATAGAAAATAGGTGCAGGAGTAGGCCATTCGGCCCTTCGAGCCTGCACCGCCATTCAATATGATCATGGCTGATCATCCAGCTCAGTAGCCTGTACCTGCCTTCTCTCCATACCCCCTAATCCCTTTAGCAAAAAGGGCCACATCTAACTCCCTCTTAAATATAGCAAATGAACTGGCCTCAACTACTTTCTGTGGCAGAGAATTCCACAGACTCACCACTCTCTGTGTGAAGAAATGTTTTCTCATCTCGGTCCTAAAAGACTTCTCCCTTATCCTTAAGCTGTGACCCCTGGTTCTGGACTCCCCCAACATCGGGAACAATCTTCCCGCATCTAGCCTCTCCAACCCCTTAAGAATTTTATATGTTTCTATAAGATCCCCCCTCAGTCTTCTAAATTCCAGCGAGTACAAGCCCAGTCTATCCAGTCTTTTCTCATATGCAAGTCCCGCCATCCCAGGGATCAATCTGGTGAACCTTCTCTGTACTCCCTCTAAGGCAAGAACGTCCTTCCTCGGGTTAGGAGACCAAAACTGCACACAATACTCCAGGTGCGGTCTCACCAAGGCCCTGTACAACTGCAGCAGAACCTCCCTGCTCCTATACTCAAATCCTCTTGCTATGAATGCCAACATACCATTCGCTTTCTTCACTGCCTGCTGCACCTGCATGCTTGCATTCAATGACTGGTGCACCATGACACCCAGGTCACGTTGCATCTCCCCTTCTCCCAATCGGTCACCATTCAGGTAATATTCTGCTTTCCTGTTCTTGCCGCCAAAGTGGATAACCTCACATTTATCCACATTATATTGCATCTGCCATGCATTTGCCCACTCGCCTAATCTATCCAAGTCACTCAGCAGCCTCCTAGCATCCTCCTCGCAGCTAACACTGCCACCCAGCTTCGCGTCATCCGCAAACTTAGAGATGTTGCATTCAATTCCCTCGTCCAAATCATCAATATACACTGTAAATAACTGGGGTCCCAGCACTGAGCCTTGCGGTACCCCACTAGTCACTGCCTGCCATTCCGAAAAGGACCCGTTTATTCCTACTCTTTGCTTCCTGTCCGCCAACCAATTTTCTATCTCCTTTGTCACCTCCTCAAAATACTCAATGAAATTAGTGCAACATGACCAGCCATGGGTACAAAGCCATGTTGTCTATCCCTAATTAGACAATTTCTTCCAAATGGAGGTAAACAATATCTCCACGAATCCTTTTAAATAGTTTCACTGCCAGTGGCATTTGGCTTCCTGGGTTCTCTCTACTTCCTTTCTTGAATAAAAGAAGAGCATTGGCGACTCTCTAGTCCTCCGGGACATCACTTGTGGCTGGAGAATAAATAAACATCCTCGCCAGCGCTCCGCAATGTCCTCTCATGCCTCCCTCAATAACCCAGGAACGATCCAGTCGGGCCCTGGGACGTTATCCACCATAATGTTCTTCAAGAGCCTTAGCACCACCTCCATCTCAATCTCAAACTGCCTCAGCATATTTGTATGTTCTACACTGACATCACTTTCGTCCAAGTCCTCGGTTAATACAGACGCAAAGTATTCATTAATACCTCACCTACATTCTCCCACACGCATAGATTCCCTCCCTTATCTTTGTTCGATGCTGCCATTTCCATTGCAACCCTCTTCTCTTTAACGTACGTATTTGGATTTTTATTCAATACGCCAAAATGTACACGACATTTCTTGGCCCTGACCCTTCTAATTGCCCGCATGGTCGTTGACCTACTCGGTTCATATGCACGTAAGTCCCGTCTGATGACACAGTCTTAAACTGGACATAAGTAGAATGTTATGAGGATGCAGGGTGACTTGGACAGGTTGTGTGAGTGGGCAGATGCATGGCAGATGCAGGTTAACGATGGACAAATGTGAGGTTATCCACTCTGGCGGTAAGAACAGAAAAGCAGATTATTATCTGAATGGTGTCAAGTCAGGAAATGGGGAACGACAAAGAGATCTGGGTGTCCTTGTTCATCAGTCACTTAAAGTTAGTATGCAGGTACAGCAGGCAGTGAAGAAGACAAGAGGAGTTGAGTATAAGAGCAAAGAGGTCCTTCTGCAGTTGTACAGGGCCTTAGTGAGACCGCGCCTGGAGTACTGTGTGCTGTTTTGGTCTCCAAATTTGAGTAAGGACATTCTTGCTATTGAGGGAGTGCAGCGTAGGTTCACTGGGTTAATTGCCGGAATGGCGGGACTGTCGTATGTTGAAAAACTGGAGCGACTGGGCTTGTATACACTGGAATTTAGAAGGATGAGAGGGGTCTTGTTGAAACTTATAAGATTATTAAGGGATTGGGCACGTTAGAGGCAGGAAACATGTTCCCAGTGTTGGGGTGTCCAGAACCAGAGGCCACAGTTTAAGAATGAGGGGTCGACCATTTAGAACGGAAACGGGTAAAAACTGTTTTAGTCAGAGAATTGTAAATCTGTGGAATTCGTTGCCTCGGAAGGCAGTGGAGGCCAATTCTCTGGATGATTTCAAGAGAGAGCTAGATAGAGCTCTTAATGATAACGGTGTCAGGGGGTATGGGGAGAAGGCAGGAACGGGGTACTGATTGTGAATGATCAGCCACAATCCCATTAAATGGCGGTGCTGGCTCGATGGACCGAATGGCCTACTGCACCTATTGTCTATTGTCTATTGTCTATAAGCTTCCTTTTCTTCCGGGCGTAGGGGACGACCTCCTTGGTCAGCCACGGTTCCCTTAGTTTGCCATCCTGATCCCTGATCCTTACTGGAACATGCCGATCCTGCACTTTGATCAGCTGGCCTTTAAAATACTCCCATATGACATCTGCGCCTTTACCCAATAACAACGGATCACTATCTACCGTCCCTGGCTCCTGCATAATGGTTCCGTCCAAGAACCCGACAGTCCTTGCAGGTGAGGCAGAGGTAATCTTGCACCTCCTCCAACCTCATCTACTGTATCCGCTGTTCCAGATGTGAACTCCTATTTATCGGCGAGACCAAGCGCAGTCTCGGCGATCGTTTCGCTGAACACCTCCGCTCAGTACGCTTAGACCTACATGATCTCCGGGTTGCTAAACTCTTTAACTCCCCCTTCCATTCCCATACTCCCCTGTTTGTCCTGAGCCTGCTCCACTGTCAGAGTGAGGCACAACGCAGATTATAGGAACTGCCCCTTATATTTCGCTTGGGCAGCTTACAATCCATCGGTATGAAAGTTGACTGCTCTCACATCATAACTCGTCCGATCCCTCTCTCTCCACCCACCCCACCCCCCAATCCTAGTTCACCGACCAGTCTGACTGTCCTCATGATTATATTGTACATAATATGCCTCGTTGTGTGCTTCCCATTGCTAACAATGAACCATTTTATATTTTCGTTGAACCACGTCGCCTTTGATCCCTCGTTTTCACACCTTACCATTCCATGTATCTCGTTTCCCTCTCCACTGAGCCCCAGTCTGAATTATCTCGACCCGAAACTTCATCCATTCTTTCCATCCAGAGATGCTGCCTGTCCCACTCAGTTACTGCCGCGTTTTATGTATATCTTTAGTGACATTTTAACCTACCTTGCCCCAATTAACTCCTTTCCCGTAACACCCGGATCCGTCCCGATTCAAATCAACCTTCGACCAGCTGCACCTTAAAATAGAACTTGCTCCGCACATCTATTCTAACTCTTCATAAACCGAGAATGGATTATATGTAATATGATTCCAGAAGAACTGGGGTAAGTTTTCAGATTCACTGATTTTAATACAATGTCATTTTCTCTCAATATATTGATGTTAATATGTACGTTAATCAATGCTAATAGTTCAATTTCACAACTGCGTGCAATCAGATCCAGGAAATATGACAGAAAGGACCGTGGATAAATGTTGCAGACACCCGTTACAGCGAACAGTTCAACATCATGAACACAGCGGGACAGGAAGCCGGAGATGTGCTCGGGTTGTGTTGCCGTAAAGACCCAGAAACTGCTGAAACAATGAACATTAAACAGATTCAGTTGAGGTGGTGGGGGGAGAGATGCTGTGGGGTGGTGGGGTTGGATTGGCAGTTGGATGGACAAGGGGCTGAGATGAAAAGAGAAAAGGTTTAAGCAACGAAGATGAGGGTAGAGGAGACGTAACATATCAGTCCAGAGCAAGGACTATAATTGGGAGGAGACGGTGGTGGGGGTGGGGGTGGGGGTGGGGGGGGGGGGGTGCGGTATGGGAAAGGAATACACTGCTTAGTTGCACAGATGTTCAGTTCAGTTCAGCTCAGTTTAGTCTATTGTCACGCGTACTGAGCTACAGTGGAAAGCTTTTTGTTGCATGTTCACCAGTCAACAGAAAGACAAAACATGATTACTATCGAAGCATTTACAATGGGGGACTTCAAGTATTGACTTTGAGAGCAGGATTTGAAGGGACGAAGGCCCTTAGAACGCCCGTGACGGACGTTCGACGCCAAAGGGAGTTTAGCGCGTATAACCGGATATGTTCCACCCTGAATGTTCTTCTCAAGGTTAAGCGACCCCAGCATACGACGTTTCTGAAACGTGTTTGTGAAATCTTTCTTCAGCAGCGTGTTTCTGGTAAACGAGGTAGATTTGCCTTGATAGGTTCTTCTGAATATTTCATACCCTCTCTGGCTTAATTACATTGTTTCTTTATAATAGCTAGATCTACTCTTTGGAGCTTGGGAAGGGTAAGTTACGAAAGTGTTGGCGGACAAATCTTTTAGCGATCGCTGTGCTATTGGCTTCTGGATTGTTTTTCATCGAGACAGGTAGAACCTACCACTTAAAATTCTGAGCAGGCTAACTTTGATGGTATTAGACAATAATATGTTAAATTTGATTGGGCCAAATAGCTTCCCGGCAAACGAACGTCCGGTAAGTGAAGTATTTTAAAAGTGTGGGGGCCAGAGTGGATGACATGCATGTTCCTGTTGGAGTGAGGTGCGAAGCGGGAAGCTTGGATCACGAACGAAATTCAGGCTCTGGTCAGGCAAAAGAAGGAGGTACGGGACAGGTATAGGAAGCCGGGATCAACTGTATCACTGGAGGGGTTTCTGGAACTGATGGGCATACTTAAGAATTCCATGCTGAATATAATCGATCAGCACTTGGCTTTTCAAATTATTTCGGACTTTTGCCATCTCCCGCGGTGTATACACAGATGAAGACACTTTTACCTCGTTTATTGGAACCCTTTATTCGTAAATTGCTAAGAGAATCCTTTGGGACTTCGCATTACCTTATCTGCCTGGAATATCTCATGTTCCCCATTTGCTCTCCGGATTTCCATCCTACGTGCATACATCCTAGTGTGTTCCGCGTAACTCCCAAGGCATTCTATTGATACCAGCTGCCGATACATGACACGTATCCCCTTCTTTTCGTGACCAGGGCTGTAATATGAGGAAAGATTACAAAAACTGGGCTTGTATTCACTGGAGTTTAGAAGGATGAGAGGGGATCTTATAGAAACATATAAAATTATAAAAGAACTGGACAAGCTAGATGCAGGAAAAATGTTTCCAATGTTGGCGGGGTCCAGAACCAGGGACACAGTCTTAGAATAAAGGGTGAGGCCATTTAAATCTGAGGTGAGAAGGAACGTTTTCACCCAGAGAGTTGTGAATTTGTGGAATTCTCTGCTACAGTGGGCAGTGGAGGACAAATCACTGGATGAATTTAAGAGAGAGTTAGATAGAGCTCTGGGGGCTAGTAGAATCAAGGAGCATGGGGAGAAGTTGGGCACAGGTTACTGATTGTGGATGGCCAGGCATGATCACAATGAATGGTGGTGCTGGCACGAAGGGCCGAATGGCCTTCTCCTGCACCTATTTTCTATGTTTCTATGTTTCTATGAGAGGGTGTGTAGGCCGGGACTCTGTTTCTTGGAGCGCAAAAAGATTAGGGGTGATCTTATTGAGGTTTATAAAATAATGAGAGGAATAGATTAGGTAGATGCACAGAGTCTCTTGCCCTGAATAGGTGAATCGAGGACCAGAGGACGTAGGCTGAAGGTGAAGGGAAAATTATTTAATAGGTATCTAAAGGATAACCTTTTCATACAACGGAAGGTGGATGTATGGAACAAACTGCCGGAGAAGGTAGCTGAGGCTGGAACTATCCCAACATTTCAGAAACGGTTAGACAGTTACATCGATAGGACAGGTTTGGTGGTATATGAACCCAGTCGTCTGTCCAAAACAATTTGGCCCTTGTCAAAGTCGCTCACGTCTTTACTCCTGCCCATTTCTCCTGCATCTAACACATCTCCTTCAAGAACTGACCGTTCAATTGCTGCCAAGTATATTCCACCCCTTGACAGGTGCCATTGTTACAAGATAATCAACGTTATTCACTTCGCCAAAACATAATGTTTTCTCTGATCGGCGTATGTTTTGCAACATACGAGGAATTTAATTTGCCGTACAGTCATCCCTATAACAAGCAACAGGACACGCAAAATACAGTTTAACATGAACACCCACCATAGCGACTCCTCCACATTCCTCACTGTGATGGAAGGCGAACAAAAGTTCAATATCTTCCCTTCTTTGTCCTCCAGCGGTCCGGGGCCTCTAACCTTCCGTTCACGGGATGATCTTGACTCCTGTAGCCGGCGGCGGGCCTTCCTCGTCCGGGCGATCAAGCTCCCGCATCAGGTGGGAATCTCAGCTCCCCCTCGCCGGGCTATCTACCCTGGGTCGGGGCTTGTCGAACCTCGTGCGGCTTTTGGAGCTCCCGACCGGTCTCAACCTGAGACCGCGAACTCCTCGAGTTAAGTCCGCAGGCCGCGGTTGAAGCGGCGTTCCGAGGCAAGGTAGCGCACGCTCAGATGTTAAGTCCACGGCCCCGCGGTGAGGCTCAAAGTTTACGAGTTTAATTCCCGGGATGGAATCTACATTCCAACATAGCCCTCTGCCTCTTCCCAATAAGACGGTTCCATGGTGTTCAGTGAACAATCTGGTCCTGAACTCCTCCAAAACAAAGGAACTTATAATTGACTTTAGAAAAATCAGTGGAGATTACGACCCACTCTACATCAATGGGGTCTGTGTGGAAAGGGTACCAGCTTTCAGGTTCCTGGGTACGCACATCGCAGAGGATCTTACCTGGTCTACCAACACCATCACCACAGTAAAGAAGGCACAGCAGAGACTCCACTTCCTGAGGATCCTCAGGAAAACCAACCTGCAGGAGAAGCTCATGTTGTCCTTCTATCGCTGCTCCATCGAGAGTGTGCTGGCATACTGTATAACCACATGGTATGCCAGCTGCTCAGAAAAGGACAGGAAGGCCCTTCAGAGGGTCATCACGACGGCCCAGAAGATCATCGGCTGCTCACTGCCCTCCCTGGAGCACCTGTTCAGACTACGCTGCCTCAGTAGAGCAGGCAAAATAATAAAAGATCCATCCCACCCCGGCCACCGTCTGTTTGTTCATCTGCCCTCTGGTCGACGTTTCAGGTCGATCAAATCCCGAACAAACAGACTTAAGAACAGTTTTTACCCCAGGGCCATACGAGAACTGAACACTACCTTTGCACTACGCAACACCGTTAAAAAATCTTGTACTTAATATAATTGTATTTAATTGTATTTATGTATTTATTTGTTTTTGCATTTATTGCATATATGTTTGTACGCACCGTCAGGATTGGCTATTTTTTTAATTTCGTTGTACTCGTTGCAATGACAATAAATGAATATTATTATTATTATTATTATACGACCAGGTCATCTTGAATCCTGTACACCTTAATCGCCTGGATCAAAGCGGTGCTGACTAACCTTAATTAGCCTATTCTCGTTCAAATAAGAGTAATTCCTGTCTCGAAGAATGCCCTCCAATAGCTTCTTTGCCATTGATGAGAAGCTCAACGGATAATAGTTCCCTTGGTTTTCACTAGGTATTTCTTCCGCACCACCACATCTCGATCATAAACTGTCTTATCATATTTGTATTATCTACACTTGTATTATCTACACTTGCTACACTTGAGGGCGTGCAGCGTAGGTTTACTAGGTTAATTCCCGGAATGGCGGGACTGTCATATGTTGAAAGACTGGAGCGACTAGGCTTGTATGCACTGGAATTTAGACGGATGAGAGGGGATCTTATCGAAACGTATAAGATTATTAAGGGGTTGGACACGTTAGAGGCAGGAAACATGTTCCCAATGTTGGGGGAGTCCAGAACAAGGGGCCACGGTTTAAGAATAAGGGGTAGGCCATTTAGAACTGAGATGAGGAAAAACTTGTTCAGTCAGAGGGTTGTGAATCCGTGGAATTCTCTGCCTCAGAAGGCAGTGGAGGCCAATTCTCTGAATGCATTCAAGAGAGAGCTAGAAAGAGCTCTTAAGGATAGCGGAGTCAGGGGGTATGGGGAGAAGGCAGGAAAGGGGTACTGATTGAGATTGATCAGCCATGATCACACATTGAATGGCGGAGCTGGCTCGAAGGACCGAATGGCCTCCTCCTGCACCTATTGTCTATTGTCTATTGTCTATCCTCCAAGTCCTTCTCCTGGGTGAATACAGATGGAAAGTACTGCTTTATTTCCTAACCTACATTATCCGATTCGACGCATAAATCCCTCCTTGATCTTTAAATGTTCCCACCTCCCCCCCCCCCCACCCCCCCTCCCCCCGCCCCCATTCCCTTAGTTCTAACGGACGTGTAAGAAATCATGGGACGTTCCTTAATCTGCCTCGCGATACATTTCATGCCCCTTCTCACCGCTCTCATTGTCCGCTTGAGTTTCCGACTCGCTTTATGTTCTTGCAAAGCCGCGTCTAATGCCTCATTCTTAAACCTGACAATCTTCCTTCGTGAACTTTTAAAACACCATTCGTCACCCACTGACCCTTTCAATTGCCATCCTTATCTCTCAACCTCAGTGGGAAATGCTGATCCTGCACTTTGATCATAAGGCGTGTTGATTTCGACATATAATCTAAGGAACAATGCCTCAATTAAGTACTTTCCCCCAACATCCAGACCTGTCCCTATTCAAAACACTCTTCCGCACTTTCCCCGCACATCTTCTTTAACGTTTAAACTTAGCCACTACTCACCCAAGAACGGATTACCAGTCACGTGATTCGAAAATAACTAAGGTAGGTTTACAGACACAGTGATTTTATTACAATGCAATTTTTTCTCTCAAAATATCGATGTCGATGCAAAGATTAATCAATTTTAATCGTTCTATTTCACTAGAGCGTACATTTAAACCGAGAAATATAACACACAGGATCGTAGGTTAATGTTGCAGCTACCTGTTGTAGAGAACCGTTAGCTACCCAGAGCAACGCGGAGCAGGACGCAACGGCCGTGTTATCCGGACATCCACAGTAAATGCACCAACAATGAATTTCGGATGGGTACAAATTCCAGAGATCAAAAGAGAGAAAGTGTGAAAGAAGCTAAGGATACAGGAGGCGTAAAAATATAGAGCCAGAGGAAGAAATATAGGTGGAAAGGTGCAGGAAGGAACTGCGGATGGCGGTTTACATAGACGTTGGACACAAAATGCTGGAGAAACTCAGCGGGAAAGGCAGCGTCTTTGGAGAGAAGAGATGGGTGACGTTTCGGGTCGAGACCCTTCTTCAGACTAAACGTCAGGGGAGAGGGACACACAGAGATAAGGAGGTGTAAGGAGTGAGAATGAGACATCAAAGGGGATGCAGCACAAAGAAAATGTAGAACAGATCATTGTTAGCTAGGAGAAGGTGATAACAAAGTAAACAGAGATTATGTATTCGAGGACAGTCAGACTCGTAGGTAAAACGGGAAGGGGGAGGGATGGAGAGGGCACGTGCTGGAGGGGGGGTGAATGCACGTTCACGTAGTACACAACAAAGATGGCGGAAGCATGTAGGTTGATACTGAAGTTGTGGATCATATGGATTTGGGGCAAAAAGGATGTGCCGGATATTGATGTTAGAAGAACAAATAAGTCACGCATGAACTCGCCTTAAACAGGTGTTGCGAGCGCGCTACATGGGAAATATATCGGGGCTAGCAAGTTACAATAATTTGGACATTGGGATAACATTTTATTCCACGAAGTGTCCTGCCCAACATGCCCGCTCTGGATGGAACCAAATTCACCGAATCATCATGTGAGATAATAGAATGATGCGTCATATCCCACCTACAGTTCAACGCAACTGGCGCGCCGGTGTCATGAGTTTAACAATAATACTCGTTAAATGTGTAAATGCGTTCTTCACCTCCTGTCTAAATTTCCTCTGTGTAATCCCGTAGATACACGTGTTGGCGCAGGAGCTGACGTGCGTGAGCAAGATCCCAACCTCATTGGCGATGTAAGATGGGCTTGAGTGATCCCCGCCCACGAAGTTCACAGTGACCCGAGATGGAAATTCGGATTGGCGCCGCAAAAGCTGCTTCGCTAACAGTCTGCCTCGTCCTTTTCTTCCTTTTGTTGTATTTACTGTGTGTTAAATGTATGTTTTAGTGTTCTTTAGCTTTGTTTTATGTGGGGGGTGGGGGAATTGCGGGAAACTTTTTTAAATCTCTTACCTCGACTGAGATGCGATTATATTCCGTATCGTATCACCGTCCGCACTGCGGCCTCTTGCTGGGGCTCGACTTTGGGACCTCCAACCGCGGGAGCCCGCAGGACTTAATATCGTTGATCTGGTGGTCCCTTTGTCAGGGATCGACCTCGGGAGTTCCAAGCGCGGGATCCTGCGGACATTAACATCGTGGAGCTCGCGGTACCTTGGTTAGGGACCGACATCGGAAGCTTCAGGCCGCAGGTGCTTCCCGGGAGCGTCAGAGCGGGAACTTTGACGCCCCAACGCGGGTGCTTGGATCGCCGGCTGCGGGAGCTTCGATCGCCCCGACTACGGATGGTTTGACTGCCCCGACGGCGGGAGAATAAAGAGGAAAGAAGATTAGACTTTATTGCCTTCAATCACAGTGAGAAATGTGGGGAATCCGCTGTGTTGGATGTTTATTTGAACTTTTATGAAGTTGTGTGTCTTGTTGCTTTTTTTTAGTATGACTGTATGGTCAATCGAATTTTACTGTACCTTAATTGGTACACATGACAATAAAATACATCCGAACCTTTGAACCTTTGACTTCCTTCGCGATGTGAGGCCAGAGATATGTGGGGGTGGGGGTGAGCGGACGCTCCAAGGTGAAAGTTTGTTCACTTGGCACCCCATTGATTTAACTGAGCATCGAGCTTGCGAGGGAATTCTCTTCTTGCATATTTGCAGAGATGATGATTGGACCTTTGTACACTGGAGGATCACCGGTCCTGAAATCCTCGGATCTGGACATTAGCAGAGAATGAATCTCCCTCTACATCACAGATTCTTGGTTAAGACTGATGTAAATTGTGATTGATGGAATGGAATCGACAACGTATTTCTGGCGGAAACTGGTGAGAACAGATGTACTGAAGGAGGCTGCATCAAGTGGTCTTGATTGCGTTCCGGTCCAGTGTCACAGTGGACCAAATGAATGATTATGCTAGACAGAGTATACAAGAGGTTTGTGATTTCATTGCCAGATTTGGAGGACGTTTGACAAGGGACGTGGGTGGATGTTTCTTTTGCTTTCCATGCACCAAAGCATGTGGAGAACTTACCTGTTAAATTTATATAAAAGTATAAGGTGCATATGTAGAATAAGTAGTTAGAAACGTTGTCAATGATAGAAAGATCAGAAAACACGAGGAACCATGCTTAAAGTTAGATAAAGGGTTTTAAAAAGGATTTTAAGCCAATATTTTATTAATACCGGGAGTGGACGGCATCCAATCGACGCTGCCAGAGGGGTAGGGTTTTGGTGGAATCTGAAAACATAGGTATATTTAATTACACTGAGGCATAACCAAGGCATCTAAGGACAGTGTCCTAATGCTAGTGGGATTAATGTGAATGTACTTTTAGGTCGGTATTGGGGATGCGGGCCGAAAGGCCCAAATTTCTGTGGTGTAACTCGCTGACGCCCATTGGTGTCTCCACAAAAGTTTAATTGACTGCAATTGTATGCCGTTTTTTTTCTCGTACCGTGCCCTGCTAAACATTCTTCACTAACTCGTTAGGCTCAATCAATGCAAGTTTTTGGAGAACTAACGAAAAGGTCAGGAGATGGCTGAAGAGAGCGACCAAGGCAGGATATGAAAACGAGGCAAAAGTGCGCCAGATTTCTAACGTCATATACGCAAGTTTCTCGTACGCAATTTTGTTCTATCTTCCAATTTGTTCGTCTGCCAATTAAATGTATTCTGGTTGGAACGCGGTTGAGTCTAACCTGATGATGCTGCTTCATGTGAGTGCAATGTTTCCACCTAACGGCCCTCATCATTCCACAATCTTCCCCCTGTTACTATTACATCACGTGGTCCCACCCAACGGAAGTGGACACTAGCCTTTCTCGGAGAATTTCAAACATTACCTGACTTCTACCCTTTGACATTTTAGATTCAATAAGTACTTGCTCATTTTCCCCAATCCTTGATCTTTTGCTGATCAATTCCTTTGTACTTAAGTTCGTGCAATCGCTATGCTAACGCCGCGTTGTGCTTTCAAACCATTTTCCTTCCATTACATACTCTCCTCCTTCCATTATCAAAAATTGCGGTAGGTTTAGTTTAGTTTAGTTGAGTTTAGTGCAGTTTAGTTTAGAGATACAACGCGGAAACATGTCCTGCCGTCCACAGAGTCAGCACCGCCCAGCGATCTCCACATATTAACACAAGCCAATACACATTAGGGACAATTTATACTTATGACAAGTATACCAGCCCAAGCCAATTAATCTACGAATTTGTACGTCACACGGTCACGGGAAGAACGTATAAACGCGTGCAGACTGCACTCGTAGTCGGAATCGAACTGGGTCTCTACCGCTGTCAGGCAGCAACTCTATCGCTGCATCACCAACCGTGGGCGACACCGGTGGGCAATCGCCCGCCGTTAATGGCTGAGCATGTCATCAGCTCACCGGGATTAACCCTATCTCTTCAATTGGCGTTGCTCTGAATGTCATCAGAATGGCTTGGAGTACTTTAAACCACTCGTGTCGGTTGTCGCTCAGGTCTTCGGTTTGACCGTTCGGTTTGACCGGTGTCATGTTTATTCTATACACAAATCCTGTGGTGGATGATGGGGAAGGTGAAATCGTTCTTTCATTCCTGACAAGGCCTCATCTCCCTTCATCACCCTCCCTGTGAAATTATTTCCCTGGTCAAAGTCCATCCGAAGAGGGACGCTCTACCTAAATATTATTTATTCGGTTCCATTCTATGCTTCTGCATGTACAACCATGGCATGGGAACGCCGCTAACCAGTTGATGTTGGTCAATCAGCACTAAACAATACCTTTGTTTTCGAGACCAGGGCAAGGTCTTGCAAAATCTATCTGTACACGTTGGTCAGTGGGCAATGCACACACTCTTCCATTTTGTTCGTCAACTCCCAGATGAGTCCCTTAAATACCCTGCTTCGCATTGTCGTATTCTACTACGGGGATAGTGTAAAACTATAGTCCCCTCAGTATAATGGGTTCTGAGACTTTCAATGAGCATGTAACACAATTTAATACTTGCGCGCATTAGTTTAGCAAGTCTGCACTTCCCTAGTTGAATAATATGCATCTGGCCTCATTGTCACCACGCTTTTGTTTTACCACTGCTGTTCAGTATCCTTTCGCATTATCACATTGCAATATAACACATACTTTTAACACATACTTAAAATAACAAAAACAGAAGAAAGGACAGACAGACTGATGGCGAGGCAGCCACTGCTGGTGGCGTCACCCGGTGTTCTGCTCACGAGTTGTGATTTCCCATTTTGCGTTTTGGAGATATTTCGGGAAGGATTGTTTTGCTGTAATCAATCCTTCCCGAAATATGGTAACTCGAATTTCACTGTACCTTAACCAAGTACATGTGACAATAAAATGACCTTGAAACCTTGAATCCTTGAATATATTTAAACCTTTCGGAAATATATTATTGTTGAGAAAAGCAATGTTGAAGGTTACTCGCCATTTGTTTGAATCGACCTCGCATACTACCAGTTTCAAATTCTTCGTGGAAATAAGTACACTAATCATAATTTCCCCAAATCTCAGTGCTTTCTGTACACTAACACTATGTTATCACAAGCGTTTGGAATGGCATTAAGCGAAGGTTACTTCCTTTGTCTATTTACTACATCTTCCAAACTGTTCCCGAGCTGCATGGTCTCAGATACATGCTAAATTAATTTCTTTTATTTCGACAGTCACCTGGTTTGTACAAGCCCAGGTCACACTAGATTTCCTCGTCTCACCGTGTCTCTCCACATCATCAGCGTAACGTTGAATAGATAATCAGCTAACATCAGGGCGATGCCAATGTTAATCAAAGCTTCCCCCTTCCCCTCCTCCCCTCCATTCAGGTTGTCTCCTTCAGCCTTTGATCCACACAGCCCAATCATCTTCTCTCATTTCTCTCAGTCGTACTCAACGGAAACACGCGCGATATGACAACTGCCTTTTTCACAGGAGACGTTTCATCTTCTCGATAGGTCCAAAACACCTTCTTGCCTGAGCGGGAATTGATATATATTTCCAGTTTTGTCTACATCAAGATGTGATCCCCTGCGCAAAGGAAATAAACACAAATGCAAATGGACTGAACTGCTTTCGTTTTTATTTGAGAACAGTTCGCAAGAGTGACCATAAGCATCCGGATACCAGTCCCACACACTCGCTCGCTTGTTACACCGGGTATTTGGACTCTTGGCACTATACCTCCTCAAGGAGCAGGATTCAACAAATTCAAATATTTTCCAGGTTACATCGGAACAAGTCAATACCGATGACATTTCGTCAACACACAACATTAGCTCTGCTTTCATCCGCAGTTGATGCTGCCTGACATGTTGTGTGTTTCAATAATGAATCTTAATTTGTGCATTGCTACAACAATAGTTTCCATCTCAGAGGCTCGAGTTCCATTTCTATCTGCCGTTCTCTTCACTAAATCATGCACCCCCACCTCCACCCGAGAGAGCGTGTGATTAACAATGGAAACGAATATCATTCGTATTTTCCATTGCCCTTGACGTCCGTCAGCATTCAATCGTTTTTTAATTTTGTCTATAATGCTCGCGTTATCACAAATCATATTATAGTGATTTGATCTATTTTCTGCACCTGATGAAAGGAAATGAGCCTTAAGAGTAGTTGGCGTCACAAATGGGTTCAGTAAACAGAAGCAAATACACTATTTCAATTACTTTGCATCATGTTTCAAAAGTATGTTTCTTGATGACTGAATACAAAAATATTAGATCCGAAAAGATTGTGGTCGTGGATAACGAGGCAAATGCCCATACATGTTACACATGTATATGTGTGCCTTTCAAACGATCACTTACATTTACTTCTTCGGATAAAGGTCGCCGTGTGCGTGTGAATATATTGCTAATAACAATAAAGGGACGTGAAATGACATGCTTCAGTTCATCTCTGAAGTGTCTCTGAGAAATCGCATAAATGAAAGTGTTTGTACAAGTACTCAAGCATCTTAGCATGTAGCCACTTTTTTCCGCAATGGTAAAAGAGGCGTTGTAATCTGTTTCCAAAAATTGAATACCTGCAAGCTGCACACAGATGAAGAACACAAGGTTTAACATCCACAGGAAAATAAAGTTGCCAGATATTGCAACGAGTAAAATAATCGATTTCCTTCTGTTTTCAGACTCCTGATCAGCCTGGCACGCCTTTCGATTACTCACTCGGAGCTTGCTCCTAACTCTGTTGGCCAGGATAATATGCTTTATGGTCAACGAATTGAGCAGAAGGATCAATGCAAACGGTGTAAACGGGGTTAAAATAGTTTCAAACCATAAAAACGCGATCCAGGTGGGTGATGTGTAGAAGGTTGGTTTTATATCACAGGACCATGGCACATCATTAATGATTTCCCGAGGTTCAAATATAAAGTAGATTGGAATATTTTGCAAAATGCTTACCAGAAACGTCACTGTTATAACCTTCACTGCCGTCTTGGTAGTACAATATTTTGTTCGCAAAGACTGGCAACATATAGCAACAAATCGATCGAATGTAAAAGTGACAGTCAGCCAGACAGAACAATCAAGCGAAATATAACTAAGTTCAATAACAAGGCTGCAAATAGGGGTATAATTTAGGAATGAATGTGGAAAATATGCTTCTTTAATCTCGTAGAGAATTATATCGAAAATCAAAACCATTAGGTCAGCTCCTGCCATTGAGATAAGATATCGGGTGACGCATCTGGAGAGACCGCACTTGTCAGAGGACAGGATGAGGATTGCCATCAAATTTGCTGCAAATAAACAAATGAAACTGCATTAGGAAGAAGAAATATCCCACGACATACATGGTCATGTGCTTCAATTTTGGTTTTGGAATAGACTTATGAAGTAATGTACAGATATAAATCTATATAATATTCTTTCATACGTATCATATTTATTATTGTATATATACAGATAGGTATACCACCCTTGGATGCTCGGATCCCTATCACTGGCTGACAGGCCAGGAGTTGCGAACCGACAGCATCATGGCTGACAGCTTGATCTAATTAATTGATATCTGTTTGGTTATCCGACCCTTGTCAACATACGCCCTATAAAGGTAGGCATTCTAGTCAGCCGGAAGAAGGGAGCGTCTGGGAGAAGAACCAGAGAAAGAGGGCGGCACGGTAGCGCAGCGGTAGAGTTGCTGCTTTACAGCGAATGCAACGCCGGAGACTCAGGTTCGATCCTGACTACGGGTGCTGTACTGTAAGGAGTTTGTACGTTCTCCCCGTGACCTACGTGGGTTTTCTCCGAGATCTTCGGTTTCCTCCCACACTCCAAAGACGTACATGTATGTAGGTTAATTGACTGGGTAAATGTAAAAAATGTCCCTAGTGTGTGTAGGATAGTGTTAGTGTGCGGGGATCGCTGGGCGGCGCGGACTTGGTGGGCCGAAAAGGCCTGTTTCCACGCTGTATCTGAAATATGAAATAAAAAAATAATATAAGAAGTAGGAAAGAAGAGAGAGAGTAAGTGAGAGAACCTGGGACGCATCCGTGCTTGCTGTGTTATCATGTCGCGGGTTCCAGGAATCCCGAGACACAGGCAGAAACTCAAGACCACCATCGCCAGTATTTGGCTAGGCTGGGCTTATGGGAAGAAACGCTAGAAAGCCAACGCCTCTGCTGAGGCTAGGACTGTGTGGCACACCTGAGACGCCCGCGCTCCCTCCTGCTCATGGATAACGAGGGACTGCGCCCACTCACACAGGCAAATACTGAACCGCTAATATATATATACACACACACACACACACTTATATACACAAATACACAAATACACATATACATATGTACAGGGAGGCATACACACACACATACACACACACACACACACACACACACACACTTATATACACAAATACACAAATACACATATACATATGTACAGGGAGGCACACACACACACACACACACACACACACACACACATACACACACACACACACTTATATACACAAATACACAAATACACATATACATATGTACATGCATACACACACACACACACACACTTATATATATATTCGAATATATTCACATAGGCATATGTCTGTGTGTGGATTTACGTAATTGATAGATTATCTTTCATCCACATATTTTAACCTTTGCGATTATTCTAGAAGGAAGGAGTGTGTGTGTGATTTCATGTTTTCCAAACTATATATTTTCAGGTTTACCGTCCGATTCTTTTCACATCAAAAGATTTGTTGTTCACCTAAAGAAGTTATCGAAATAATATTCTACTGGTCAAAAGACTACATACTTTAGTTTCGGTTTGAGAAACTGCGCGGAAACAGGCCCTTCAGGCCGCCGAGTCGGCACCGATCAGCGATCCCGCACACTAACGTTATCCCACACCAGGTGCAATTTTTACATTGATAACCTGCATGGTTAATCAACAAGCATGTAGGTCTTTGGAGTGTGGGGGGAGGGGACAACGATCTCGGAGTACACCCACGATTTTCACGGGGAGAACGTACAAATTCCGTACAGACAGCACCCGTCGTTAATATAAAACCCGCGTCTCTGGCTCTATATGTCAGTAACTCTACCGTTGCGCCACCGTGCAGCCCTACTGAAAATCTCTCTGGTCTATTCTTCCTTCCAAATCATAACTTTTTTAATAAATATACTATGTCTTTCAAACCAAAATATCATGTCTTCACCGGAAGGCGGTATGAAGTATTTGAAGATTTCTTAAACTCTCTCAGAGTCTTATTAGGTGATTGTTATATTAATCAGGATTCGATGACATTCCTGCAGGCCATACAGATAACAGTACACGGTATTGGTGGATGCAATGAAAAATGTAGCACCCAACGCAAAACGCAGAAAGGAGCAAACATTGTCACACGCTTTTTGGCGTGATAAGGTCATAAGGTCATAAGTAATAGGAGACGAATGACGCCATTCGGCCTATCAAGTCTACACCGCCACACAATCGCGCCTGATCTATATCCCCCTTCTAATCCCATTCTCCAGCCTTCTCCCCACAACCGCTGACACCCGTGCCAATCAATAATCTATCTATCTCTGCCTTCAAAATATTAATTGACTTAGCATCCACAGCCTTCTGTGGCAAATAATTCCGCAGATTCATCATGCTCGAGAGGTGCATAAAGGGCAGAGCATGCACGAAGCATATAGCCGCGAGCAACACCAACGTTGAGAACCAGAGTGAAGAAAAATGTACAACCAATTCTAACTGATAGAACTCTGCCGGTCCGGAAGTCCAGAGCTCCGTTGTCGGAGGAGACGCAAGGAGCAAGGTTAAGAAGTTTAAGGATGTTTATTCACAAAGAATGTTATTTGTCACGTGTATAGTACTCACTGAAATGTAATTTGTTTCTCGTCGCGTCTGCACACGCACCTCCCCACTGACAGTTACACTGGTTAATTTTCGCAGCATAACTGGAAATGTAATATTTACTGGTCGCAGCAGTATGCGAGTAGCTGGCGTACACATTGTTCCGATTTCGCGTACTATTCCTCTTCCGTAATAAAGCAGCAATAATTGCTTTAACGTTTTGATGGCAGCCTGCTGCCGATGTTCTCCCCCCTTAGACTCCACCTCGTTTCTGATTTTGGTGACTCAGGCTAATATTTGATTTTATTTGCACCGACGCTTCCACCCTGATAAGGACACAGGCAGTTTGGACAGAGGTCTAGCGAAGCAGGGCAACCTTCCATAGTTCCCGGCAATATAAAACAAATATTGCAATGGATTTTCCTCACTAAATAATGAAACATTTCAGCATTAAAACAATCAATTCATTCTAAATATAGAATATTACTGTAATATAATTAAAACACGCCGACATTTGAAAAGGTAATAATCAGTTTATATTTACGTTCTCCACAGAGACAGGGATGATATTGAAGTAAATGTGTTCATCATTTAATATATGTCACCTCGGCATTACTTTGGTAAGCGGTTTCAAATTGCTCATACTCTCTATTGATTGTTCCAATTCTGAACTCATTGGTATTTACATGACAAATGTGAATGACAGAAAGATCAGCATCAGAACGCCAGTTCTTTCACTTTCAAAATAAAAAGGTGACGATTTGATGGTTTTGGAATTTGGGCAACCACAGAAGATAGATAGGTGCTTCAATAACCGGGCAGGGCAATTGAGCCAAATCGGCACAAGATTTCAATTGATATGAAGTGGTCTTTAGCGCATGTACATCCCTCACTCTCTGTGCTGACTGACGCGTTAGCACTCTCCTGCTGAAGGTGTGCGTTTAGCAAATGCATTCGTTCATGGGCTGCCTTGCGAGGCAAAGCGACAGAAACAAAAGACATAAGATCCCCGGCAACACGACAGTTCAAGGTAACGCCCCCTGAAAGTTCCTCCTGACAGCACGTGCTGCAGGTAGAGGTCTGCATTCTAATTTATAATTTAGAAAAAGTGCAAATATACGCACAAAATATAAAGATGTAACTCGGTGAAATATTTGTAGCACTGGTTTTCGTTGTAAGTTAATGTAAGACTGATGGGTTGTACGTAAAGGATGCGCACGCAACCTCAGCTCTATAACGTAGAGATACCGCATCTCCGCCACGTTAATGTGAGACACACTATCATGAGTGAAAAGATCGGATTATTCGAAGTAATTTCTCAATTTCCCAATACATGCGAAATTTCGTGCAAGCCGTACCATGGTGCTCCTTGACCCATCAACTACAACTCGGGAATAATCCTCGCTGCACAGCTTTCTCAGTCGACAAGTAAATCCTGAGCATTGAAATCCCATCTCGACGACAAGAGAACTATGTGTTGGGATTTAATCTGGCATAACAATCTAAAAGCAGCAAGCGTTACATTGCTTATGAATGCCTGTTAAATGTAAAGTTAATTCTTCCTTAAAATCTACCGCTACAATGCGTTACAAGCTGATTTTACCGTATCCTGGCGTCTACATCTTCCTGCTTTGCGTTAATTATAACCGTTTCTCCGCGTCAATGGAATTAGTAATTACTCTGAATTATAGTCTTGGTTCATCAAACTGGTAGTTTAAGTCAGTGTCACCAGATAGTTTTCACTTACTGTAGATTAAAATCAAATCTTAAAATGCATTAAAATAAACCGTGTTTCTCAGCTTCATAGACGATGAGCAGATTTAACAGATTTACGGTGGGAATAAAAAGGCTTCAAAAATCGTTTAGTAGATGCTCACCGACAAATTCCTCCACTTTTAGATATAGTTTTAGATATAGTTTTGGATAGAAGCACCTACCAGCATGTCATGCTTATGAAATCGCCTGCCGAGCCAGTATCCTTTGGCGAGAAGTGCAGCATAAAGCGGAGACCATACTTCAAACTATTTGAAACAATATTTTGCGGCACGGTAGCGCAGCGGTAGAGTTGCTGCTTTACAGCGAATGCAGCGCCGGAGACTCAGGTTCGATCCTGACTACGGGTGCTGCACTGTAAGGAGTTTGTACGTTCTCCCCGTGACCTGCGTGGGTTTTCTCCGAGATCTTCGGTTTCCTCCCACACACCAAAGACGTACAGGTATGTAGGTTAATTGGCTGGGTAAATGTAAAAATTGTCCCTAGTGGGTGTAGGATAGTGTTAATGTACGGGGATCGCTGGGCGGCACGGACTTGGAGGGCCGAAAAGGCCTGTTTCCGGCTGTATATATATGAAGCCGTTTTTTCCCCATTGTGGTCTCACGTTACAATTGGCCATGGCGTATAATGGTGAACAGCAAAGATAAGAAGCCGTCGTCAATTTACTTGTTATTTGGTAGTGAAGCCACGCAGAATCCACTGCACGGAATGACCAGATCACATACATGAGGCATTACATTTACATGCAGACCAATAGTCCGAAGCGTGCAATCTGCCATTGTTAAGATAGACTTTGTTTAAGGAGCGGATAGAGGGCTTTTCCTTCAACCGATTGGTTTTAAATAAAGGGGGAAAAATATTTTACTTATATACATATTACTTATTGTGCGGCACAGAGACACAGCGGTGACGTCGCTGCCGTAGAACTCCAAAGACCTGGGTTCGAAGCTGACTACGGGTGTGTGTATATGGAGTCTGTCCGATGTCTCTCTGACAACGTCGGTTTCGTTCGGATGCTGTGAGTTCCTCTGACATTCCAAGTACGTGCAGATGAGCCAGTTAACTGGCCTCTGTAAATTGTCCCTAGTTTAAAGGATAGACTATAGGATCGTGATTGCTGGTCAGCGCTGACTCAACTGGCCAAATAACCTGTTCCACGCCACATCTGAACATAACGTGGAAATATCATTTTATCGGACAATGACTTTCAAACATGTTACACTTCGTTGCTGAATCCAACACATAAATGACGCAAACAGAACACCTCTGATCAGCTACTAGTAAGCAATCCTTTTTAAATTGAGTAGTTTGTTTGGATTAATCATTTGATAGAAAAATATAATCTTTTTAGATATATTTGCTATGATGTTCAATGCCGTCAGTCAAGCGTGTCAACATATATCTGTAACCCCAATCTGTGGCGCACTTACCCGGAACTCCAATGATTGCAAGGATAGGATAATAAATACTCTCCGTCTGCAGGATTACAGAGCTTTTCATATTTGAAGAGAAAATTCGTTTCTAGTCTGTTGAACACGCACAGGGATCTCCAGCTTTCTAATTTAACTGTTACTTATACTTTAAATAAACCTCGAGGGTGGAATAAACACGCACGATGATTGGTGTTATTGAGTCACGATCACATTAAGTAGGTTGGTTGTTTCATGCCCCTGATCACTGTTACATGTATACAGATGAGTGAGCGTTGATAATCGCCAACACATGGTGCATCGGTTGGAAGCTAAAAGATGTATTTTACATGTCATTAATGCGGTTTATCTTGATATTTCTTCGTTGGATGCAGCAGGAATTTCTGATTTGCATCTTGTAGTTCGTCCTGGTACAAATACAGCCAGATTACACAAATATTCAAGTTTTCAGAGATGATGATAAAATATGAAAATGTGACAGAAATATTACACAAAGCAAGATAAAAACAATAGAACAGTTTATAAGTTTTGTGATTACAAGGTACACGCATTCACGTGTGGATCATTAATGTTATGCCATCATTAAGAAATCGTTGTTTTTAACTATAGATGCAGGGGTGCCAATTCTGTTTAAACGAAACATCGGGACCCGTGTGAAATGACGAACATGTCCGTGGACCTTCCGACCTAATTTGCTGCATTCGTTGCTCCAGATGTGATCTCCTCTGCATGTGTGAAACGATGGCTTTGTTGAAACTCTGCTGAACGATTTGCAGAGACATTGTTCTGTCCGCAAAGGCCTTCCAGAGCTTTCAATTGTTTGCTACTTCAACTCCTGTTTTCATTCACAGAGCGGACTATCCGTCCTCAGCCTTCTCCGTTGCTACGATATGCCAGTTAAAAAGATTGAAGGGCAACATCTGATGTTCGAGTTCGGTAGCCCAATGTAATGAATACTGATTTTGCCAATTTCATGTAATCCACAGTCTCCTTCCACACTCTTGCCTCTCCACCTACTTTATTCCGCACTCCTATTCCTACATTTAACCGGTTTCATATTTCCATCTCTCCTCCCTACGCCACCTGGCTCAACCAGATTCCATCCCACATCTATCCCCTTAAGATGCAACATTCTGGTATCTTTCCTCATCCCTCTCAGTCTTTATGAAGGATCTCCACTCGAAGTCGATGATCCACGCCATCTATGTTTCCATTGTTGCTGTGTGACCCAGAGGGTTCTTGCTAAGTTATGTATTTTCATTGATAGCAAGGTGTAGCCACTAATCAAATGCATATACATTCACGGACAAACCTCGTCCATCACTCTTAACTGGATCCACATGAAATGATCTAAACGTCCCCACCGGAGGAGTAGAATCGGGGTCACCTGAAAATGTTGACTCTGTGACGGAAGCACCTGGTTAGAATTTAGGTTAGATTCAGCTCTTAGGGCTAAAGGAATCAATTTATGTGTGGAAATCAGGAACGGGTTGCTGATTTTAGATGATCAGCCATAATCATATTGAATGGCGGTGCAGGCTCGAAGGACCAAATGGCCTGCCTACTCCTGCACCTATGTTTCTATGTTTCTAATGCGCTACATATTATTTCAAGGATTAATCCTGATTGATCAGTTGCAACGTAGAACATCGCAGATGCTATTCACGCATAAATAAATAGTCGCCTTCTCAATGCCAAACAGTTTTCTCGGCAACGGTACATTCATAAGTTCATAAGTAAGTTCATAAGTTATAGTAGCAGAATTAAGCCATTCGGCCACTCGTGTACTCCGCCATTGAGTCACGGTTAATCTATCTCTCCCTCCTAACCACTTTCTCCCGCCTTCTCCCCATGACCCATGACACCCGTACTAATCATGAATCTATCTATCTCTGCCATGAAAACATCCATTGACGTCCTCCACTGCCTTCTGTGGCAATGAATTCCACAAACCCACCACCCTCTAACTAAATAAATCCCTCAACATCTCCTTCTTAAAGGAACGTCTTTTAAGTCTGAGGCTATGACCTCTGGTCCTAGACTCTCCCACCAATGGAAACATTCTCTCCACATCCACTCTATCCAGGTATTTTACCATTCAGAGGCGCGGAGAACGATGACCTGCAGGGATTCAGCGAAACTTGTTCTTAGTAATTTACAAGGCTATTTAATGCAATGTATCTGTTCAGTCAATGTAGTCTGTCACGATATTGAACGCAATTGCTGGGAGAGGGACTGCTTCACTGTTCATCGATATATAAGTCCAAGATGACGAACATTTCAAACCATTTAACGTCAAAGTGATTAATTTATTGTCAGTCACGTGTTTAATTTCCACGTTCTTGGTTTCACGATGAATTGATGCGCAGTTATTATTTGTATGTTTTAGTGAATGAGAGGAGACAGTGGAAAAGGATAGTAATGGCACAGGTTTTTATATTCTCACGTGTCCAGAGATACAGTGAAAGTTTTCTTCTGTGAGATCCAGCCATATCAAATCTTACTGCACATGAAGCCAATCAAGTCTTACACAAGAACAACGGATAGAGCAAGGAGCAACATATCACTATACTTTGCACAATATAATGTGACAACATTTTCTTGTTACATTTGCAAGAAAAGAGTCCAATGTCTGTACTGAGTTTAGGTCGATGATCGCGACTGGGGGGGGAAATCTGTTGCTGAATCTGGTGGTGAGTAATTAAAAGCTTTTGTATCTGCCGGAGAGTAGAGTTCGGAAGAGAGGCAGACGGGGTGAAAAAGGTGATTGATAATGTTGGCAGCCTTACCGAGACAGGATGCAGTGTAGAAGGATTACATGGTGGGTACACTAGTCATGTGCGATGAATTGGACTACGTCCAGAACTGTCTGTATCTTCATGTGCCCATAGGAAGAGTGGTTACATTTATGAGATTGTGAGGCTCCCTCAGCAACCGCCATCTCCAAGCCTTAGTGTCAAACAATTAATTTGTTCGACACCAATCAGCAGTGGTCCACATCGTCCACAGTCACCAAAAATGATCACATGATGTAGTTTAACCATGAAGACTGTTACAAGTACTCGAACACAAATGCTGGCGTTTTCCCGCAAAGGATTCTGTTTCCTGCAGAAATTTGCGACACAATTATTTGGGATTGTGAAGGGCCACCTTCCCACAGCTTCCAGCAACGGTGACGTGAGATTGTATTTTCCAGCTCCCCTAATAATTTCGCTTGCAATTTTTGTCATTGCCGATTGCAATCCGCCCACAGTAATAGTAGATATTCGGGGAGGGGCGGCGTATTGCATCGTTTCTTGATGAATATTTCAGGATAATCATTTTAGAAAACATAAATCGGAAGCGAAGATGTGAGTTGAGTTGAAACCAGCAGCAGCTCGTATCGGTCTCCATTCTCGCTAAGGAATTGGAAGACATGCACCTTCAGTGCGATGAGAACAAAAACAAGGTTAAATTAAGCTCTTTCCACTTCACGTCCCGAGACCGTATCACTACAGCCCACTATACAGGAGACATTTGAGTGCAAAAGTGCATGCTTTATATAAACGTTTGTGTGTAACATTAAAGAACTAGTTCTTTGGCACGTTGTTGCATTTTCTCCTGATACACCATGCACCGTTACATATCCGCTGGGACTTACTGCACCTGCATTCAACTCACCATCCTCCGAGCAATCACGTCCAGACTCCCTCCATTGCCCGTGATCTACAAACAGGATATTATTGTAGTGCAAGTGTTCCAGCCATTACATGTGGAAAAACATATTTGTTTGTACTTGACACTATTGCATCTTCCTTATTTCGTATTCCCGTCCCATACTCCTACACCCGTAAATTATTTCTGCAATCTACTCCTTGAACGTGTCGAATATCCTTGTCTCAATGGTGCATTTGCACCAGGGCCGTCCACTTATACACATCTTGCTCTTTGTTTTTCCAATAGTCGTCTAAATTGATCCTCTTCAGGAAACCTCCTTCGCCTCATCTAT
This sequence comes from Rhinoraja longicauda, assembly GCF_053455715.1. Taxonomy (NCBI): domain Eukaryota; kingdom Metazoa; phylum Chordata; class Chondrichthyes; order Rajiformes; family Arhynchobatidae; genus Rhinoraja; species Rhinoraja longicauda. Next base: position 99,258 of record NW_027601493.1, on the reverse strand, counting down.
TCTTATAAGCGCTTGAGATTTTAAATGATAGGAGCAGAATTAGGCCATTCTGTCCATCATTCCACTCCGCCATTCGATCATGACTGATCTATGTCTCCATCCTAATCCCATTCTCCTGTCTTCCCCCAAAAGCCCCTGGCACCTCCAGTAATCAAGAATATGTCTATCTCTGCCTTAAAAAAACATCCATTGTCTTGGCCTCCATAGCAGTCAGTGGCAATGAATTCGGCAGATTAACCATCATCTGGTTAAAAAAATCCTCCCCCTTCACAAAGGAACGTCCTTTAAGTCTGAGGCCATGATCTCTGGTCGTAGACTTTGCACGAGTAGAAACATCCTTTACACATCCACTATCCAGGCATTTCGCTATTCGGTAAGTTTCCATGGGATCCTTCCTCTACCTTCTAAACTCCAGCGAGAAGAAGTCAAGTGCCGTCAAACGCTCATCAAATTTTAACCCACTCAATCTTGGGATTATTCTCGAAACCCTTCTCTAGACCCTCTCCAGAGCTAGGCCAACCTCCCTCAGATATGGGCCCAAAAGATTGCTCACAGACCTCCCAATGCGGCCAGTCCAGCGCCTAACAGAGCCTCAGTATTACATCCCTATATTTGTATTCTAGTCTTGAAATAAATACTGATATTTTCGGTGCTGGTTACATCTCACAATCAATCACAATCACAATAACAATAATACTTTATTAGCCAAGTATGTTTTGCAACATAGGAAGAACTTCATTTGCCATACATATATAAATATCTATATATCGATATAGATATATATATGTATCTTCAAAAAGAAACATACAGTTATTCAAACCTTCGCGTGAACAATTTTCATCGCACTATTTCAGTTGTCGAGCATATCCTCCCGACGTCATCTATTGATCCATTTCGGATGCACAGGGCTAGGCGAGGCGAGGTTAGGGGGTCATTTAGCAGGGGTTGTACAGATGTCGTGTCAATAGTTAGGTTCGATTACCGTACAGATATGAAGGTAAACCGCAGAAAGTTGTGAGACTAATCTACCCGTAGCAGATTCATGGGGGTGATGAGAAGGTCTCATTCCCAATATTGATGGTCATTTCCTGAGTGCAAGGAATAATGATGGGGCGGAAATTGATCGGTGAGTCCAACAGAGTTTCTTTGGAACATGATGTGGATAGCACTACTGGAAACGGGACGGTGCTCGACCTTATCATAGGATACTAACGGGAGCAGATGATTGAATTGTCGCTGTGGGTACTCTGACAATATTGGGCATATTGGTGTCAATTTCAGGATAGCTATGGATATGGGGATGCTTGGTATTGAATTGTCGGTCCAAATCAGTGGGAATGCTGAATTCAATAGAATAGAATGTTCAGCGAAAGGCGTTTTGGAAGAAAATGGCAAGAATAGGAATCATTAACATCTTTTGGGGAAAACATGGGGCGTGCCTATTTTAAGATAGTAATTAGGAGCGCAAAGAGGGCCATGGCCATAGAGTAGGGAGAATGCAAAGACATTCTTATCTATAGGATGAGTAATTGCAATGTTCGAGAAAGGATTAGATGTGTGCAAGACCTTGGTGTTGCTCAATTTGTGGAGCCAATGAATCCGAGTTTGATCGGATCAGGGCAGCAGCTCAGTTGGTTGAGCTCCTGCTTACTGTACCAGAGACGGAGTTCGATACTGACGTCGGATCCTCTCTGTTTGGAGTCTGCACGTTCTCTCCTGTGATCACGTGGGTTTTCTCCGCATGTCCCCCCCCCTCCCCACCCCCTCCCCCCATCCGAAAGACGTGCGTGTTCGGAGTTTAAATTACCTTTGTAAATGTCCCTAGTGTGTAGAAAGAGTGATAACATCGGGTCGGTGTTGACAGGATATGGATGGTCGGCGCGGTCTCGTTGAGCCTGTTTCTACACTACGTCCTTGAATCAATTCAGTCAGTCACCAAGGGCAAGTTCTCAGCTATATTTACCAAGGAGCATGATGAGGAAGTTTTTGTCCAGGAAGGGATATGGTGTTAGCATGCCGGTATCAGTAAGGAAGCTTTTCGATGACATGGAATGCATCAGGACTGATAAATCAAAATTGTTGATATGGTCGAATGAGGTTAAGAGAGCGGAGGTTAGAAAATGTTCTTGGTTCCGTTTCGAACGACAACAAAGCAGGTAACCACAGATCACAGAGATTTGGGGGAAATATGAGAGATAATTCTATAGAATATGACATATTTGGAAAGTTGCGGTTGATTGGCTGTGGTCAGTGTGATATTCTGTCGCTCTAAGTTCCCCGATTTTGAGGACAAAAAAAGAATATTGAAAAGGCAGAGCCTTGATGTTGCCTATGAGAGCATAAATAAGTAAGACATCTGTCAAAGTCCCACATGCCCGCCTGTTTGAAAAGATTGGTGACAGGACGGAAAGGATACTGAGGAATGTTTGGTGTTCTAATTGCTTGTGTGTAAACTGTATTCCACTGGCGGGATAACTGGTGGGAACCATAATGCTGCTGGTGTAGAGAACATCTTCAATGTGATTCCAGAGCATTGATTAATAAGTTTCAGCTTGACGGAAATTTGGCTATGTTATGGAGAGCGAGGATGTTTGTTTATCTGGATCTGGATACTGAACAGATGAAAAGTTGGGCGAAGTGTTGGCAGATTACAATTTTCCTCAACAATCCAGCTTGAGACCATTTGGGAAGTGAAATAGGTGTGAGATATCTGGGGTAAGTAGTCCGTCGTAAACGGATGCCTATACACAGAAGGACCCTGGGCATCGTGCCCACAATTCCCTGAAAATGGGAACTTAGGTTTATTGGTTATTGTGGAATGCCAATTACATGTTCAGCGCACTGACACGCCGAGAAATGTAATAGCTGGGAAATCATTTTGCAACTGTAGAAAGCGAAAATTAGACTGCAAATAGATGATCGTTTACATGTCTATTCTGCAGCCGCGTTGAAAATTATGGCTGCACTAGGAGGAGGACAGGGACATTGACCAGGATTGGAAGAATTTATTTATGCGAACTGATATGACATGCTCTGTTTCCCCAGGAGCTACGGAAGCTATGGAATGAGTTAACGGGGGTAACTAAAATTATATGAAATTTAATAGAGCAGATGGTCTAAATCTTTTGTTTTAAAGAAGTTTTAAACGTGAAATCCAGGGGAACGGTTATTATATTACAAACTGCGTTTGCAATCTGTAACTTACTGCCAGAGAAAATTATGTGATCAGATGCAATCGTTACATTTAATGGAGGTTTACACAGGCATCTGAATGGACGAGATATTGTCGGATCTGAATATAATGAGGAAACATGGGAATCATACATTCAGATCGGGTTCTTGTCTCCCTACTTTCACCAGATCTATCTCAGATGATACATTGTAAGCACGCAGACCCCAATAGCTTTCTTCATTGCATCTCTTCCCAACTTGCAGCAAATATTTATCCTCAATCTCTCAATTCGATGGTTCGCCATATCCGTGCTTGTGAATCACTCAGAAACAAGGAACTGCAGTTGCCTGGTTTAAGAACAAATACATAAATTGCAATAGAAACACAACGGCTCATATAATATCTCTTGCCAACATGGATAACTTGACATGGAAACGGCGATATGGCTAACATATCCATGTTCCCGGAGATGCTATTGGGCCTGCTGAGTTATTCCAGCACTTTGTGTCTTTGCTTATCAAACAGTCAACTGAATTACTTTCCAGATTAATTCACCTTTCCATCACCATGGTTTCGCCTCCACAAGCGCCTCTCAATTGTTCTCTCAATTGTGCACATATAATTGCTTCTCATTTCCAAATTCACGAACTTCCCTCCAGCACAGCATGCAACTGTCCCCTTACCTCGCCGACAACGCCTCCAGCTTTACATTTAACATACGTTTAGCCAACGCCAGCGTAATATCGCAATCAATCGCATTTTTCTGAACATGCATGCCTGCATTGAGTTGATCTGTAACTTCGATTTTCTAATTAACATTTTTATTTCCCTTCCAGCCAAAGCGGCTGCGACTAATAGATTTTTATCGCTCATCATCAGCTGAAAATAACACCTTTTCCCCGGTGTGGGACGGATAAAGGAATATGTTATTTTTGCCTGTTCATTCAGTTTTGTTGTCAGTCAGAGGATCGACTTTCATAAACTAAATATATGTATCCCTTCCCGCTTTTCGACAAATATGTCATATTGATTTGAACAATTATTTGACCTCGATGAACACTTTGAACTGAAGGTTTGTTCACTTTATAAATCGGGCCTAAATATCATGTTTATCAGCATTTTCCGAGACTGGTGTTGACTTTACTTCAGTCGGACGAACCAAATCTATAATTGCTTCCGTCACCCTTTCCCCAATACGAAAATAAATAGCTTTATCTCGCTGATTATTTGATAAATGGCAATAATAGTTTCCAATATGTTAGGGTAAATGTTATAATTAAGGACATCATGCCATAACGTCCCTGTAAATTTCCAGAATTATATGCGTTCACGTTAAATAATCTAATTTCATGGTTTGTTTTGGAAATGTTTGTTTAATACTAAGCCAAAATTCAACGCTTGAATAAATTGCCAATCATAGAACACGGACGTTTAAACAGATTCTTAAATTCCTCTCTGAAGTTTTTCTGAGATACGGCATAAATAAAGGTGTTTGTGCATGTACTTAAACACCTCAGCATATAGCCACATTTTTCCGCTATGGTGAAGGCATCAGTGGAATTTGATGCCCAGAACTCCGTATCTGTGAACTGCACACAGATGAAGCACACAAGGTTTACCATCCATAAGAAAATAAAATTCGCGGATATTGCAATCAGTAAAACGATCGATTTCCTTCTGTTATCTGCCTCTTGGTCATTCTGGCCACTCTCTGTTGTTCGCTCGAAGTTTGCTCCTGACTCTGTTGGCCTGTATGATATTCTTTATGGTCAATGAATTAAACAGAAGAATCAACACATACGGTGCAAATGGGGTTAAAGCTGTTTCAACCCATAAAAAAACAATCCAAGCAGGTGAAGTATAGAAGCTTGATTTCACATAACAGGACCATGGCTTCTGGTTAATTATTTCCCGAGGTTCGAATATGAAGAAGATTGGAATATTTTCCAAAGTGCTTAATAAAAAGATCACTATTATAACTTTCGATGCAGACTTACGAGTACAATATCTAGTCCGTAACGATTGACAACAAATAGCAACAAAACGGTCAAATGTAAAAGCGACAGTTAGCCAGACAGAACAATCAAGCGCAATATATATTAGGAGAATAATCGAAGTGCAAATTGGTGTGTAATTGAGAATCGAATAAGGAAAATATGACTCTTTCAGTTCATTCACCATTACGTCGATTAGCAAGACCGCGAGGTCAGCTGCCGCCATTGATACCAGATATTGGATGATGCATTTGGAGAGACCACACCTTCCAGAAGACAGAATGATGATTGCCACCACATTTGCTGCAAAAGAGAAATAAAAATGGGTAAACGGGTCTTCACAGGCGAAATAGTGTGTCCCCATGCCGCATTAATTTGGTCAAGCCTCTTTATACTTCAATCAGGTCTTTTGATTGAACAAAAACGACAAATTCCACGAGCTGTCGCAATCAGGGTTAATTACAACATACATACAGTTACGCTCTGCCTCATTTGCATCACGGGATTGTCCGCATTTTAGCGATGGACACATATACAGGCTAATTATTTCGTACAACAATATAAACTAATCTTTCACAGCTAAATCATCAGAAGCTTACAAGCAACTGAAAGAGCTGCAACCAGGATTTTAAAAAGAAAATCTGCTAGAGGAAATCAGCGTCCGTGGTACTGTCTGTCGACGTTTCTCTTCCTCGGCGGTGGAGGTGTCTGGACCCAATAGGGGGACTATCCATTTCCTGCCGTCGATGCTTCACGAAACGCTGAATTGCTCCATGAGATTGTTTTGAATCAGTATCCCTGCCTTCTGTTCTAGACAATACGTTGTTAATTAGATCTGAACGGCGTCGAGGCCGAATCCTTTCGCTAGCCCGAACGCTATAACACCTTAATAGTTTACGGTAGGTGTAACACCGTCTCCAGATCCCTGACATGTACAAAAAGTGTTCAAATACATTTTAGAAATTACATACATAAGTATTCCAGCATCAACCTAAATTCCTTATTTAAAGTATATTAAGTCATTCAAAGTAATGGAAACGTATTTTACTACCCCGGATTGCCTTTACATTGTCAGCATAGTACTGAAATACATAGTACATCCACTGATATGGATATCGTCAGAATACGATATTGGTTGCCTTGAGTAGACTTGGTCAGTTTCAAAGTGTGGTCATCCTCTGTTTTCAGCGCATTATCGTCCCACGTCACAGTTAGTCGTCCTTTCTGCCGGAAGAGTGGACTGAAAAAGCAACGACAACAGTGCGCCGGCTCCATTCGGTTTCCGTTTTCAACTTCGAGGAGCGGGAGTTTTCATGTTATGCAATAATGTCAATAAGTTAACGACCCGAATCTATATTACTTGATATTATTGTTATTGTTTTGTCATCTAGAAAGGAAGAACTGCAGTTGGTGGTTGATACACAAAAGGACCAGCGGATCAGGAAGCATTCTAGGAGAACGTGGTGACGCTTCGGGTCGAGACACTTCTTCAGTCTCAGACTCCATATTATCTGGAGCGATTGCAATGCAGATACATAACTAGAATAAGTAAAGACGTAACTCTACTCAATTTCTGTCTCTTCTCCATCGGTCGGACAGGATATATCTTCTCTCGCCCCTTCGCCCCTTCTCTCAATAATATTGGGGACCGTCCCAGGAGATTCTGGTTGATACACGGCATCCTGGTAGAGACAGCGTTTCCGTTCGGTAATGTTCTGCTCTTTGTTTCTGATATCCTGATGCTATGAAGCGACTCCTTGACCGAAACTAGTCCTCCCCGTTTCCGTACCTCCCTTTCCGTGTGTCAATAGATCCTCAATATTTAAAGAGTTGTGCAATTCTCATTCTTTTTTGAGCGACATGATAAACATTGTTTGGTGTTGACACCAAATCAAATAACGTATGAGAAATTAGCGATATGTTCTTCAACGTGTTGAAAAAAATTGGAGATTAGTTTATAAAGAAACGTAATTACTATGGAGGCTAGATATTCCTGTTTCTTTACATATTCCAGAGTCCATATTTTCCATGCTTGCGCTTCACAGCTCAACAGTTCAACAGAGCTTTATTTGTCATTCGGTACCAAGGTACCGAACGGTTGAGAAGGGTCTCGACCCGAAACGTCACCCATTCCTTCTCTACTGAGATGCTGCCTGAACTGCTGAGTTACTCCAGCATTTTGTGAATAGAACGAAACTACATAGCAGTCACACACAAAAAAGAACACAAGACACATGACCCTAACACAAACGTCCATCACAGTGACTCCAAACACCCCCTCACTGTGATGGAGGCAACAAAACTTCCACTCTCTTCCCCACGCCCACGGACAGACAGTTCGTCCCCGACCGACCCGCACAGTCCCCGCAAGGGGATGGGAGTCCCCGCGGCCGAGTCGCACCGGGCGCTGAAACGTCTTGCGGCCGAGCCGGGTGATTGAAGGCGCCACGACCGAGCCGTGCGCAGCTAAGTCCCGCGGCCGAGCCGCACCCGGCGATGGAAGGACCCGTGGCCGAGCCGCACCGGGCGATGGAAGGCCCCGTGGCCAAGCCGCACCGGGCACTGTTAAGTCCAGCGGCCGAGCCGCACCAGCGATGTTAAGCCCCGCGGCCGAGCCGCACCGGGCGATGGAAGGCCCCGCGGCCAAGCCGCACCGGGCACTGTTAAGTCCAGCGGCTGAGCCGCGCCGGGCGATGTTAAGTCCAGCGGCCGAGCCGCACCAGCGATGTTAGGCCCAGCGGCCGAGCCGCACCGGGCGATGTTAAGTCCAGCGGCCGAGCCGCGCCGGGCGATGGAAGGCCCCGCGGCCGAGCCGCACCCCGCGCCGTGAGGAAGAGACCTAAAAGAGAAAGGTTTCCCCCAGCCCCCACCACCCACACCACCACCCCCACCCACAGCACCACCCCCCACACATACACAACCAAAAAAAAAAAAAAATCCCAAAACCGACACACAACAAAAAAAAGGAAAAAAGACGAACAGACTGCTAGCGAGCCGCAGCCGTTAGGCGCCGCCACTTCCGCCGTACACATTACAATTTCTCAACGTGGAAAGATATCCGTCCAAAATAGATTAAAATCAGCTATTGCCCTGACCTATAAATCATTGTTCAATAACTCAGAAGTACGACTCAGTGCCACCAGTTTTCACTGTCTATCCACGGATCAATCCGGTTCTACCAAGCATAGCCATCAATCACGAAGACGTTGGTTAAATATGTTCTCTACTTGCCCTTATGGTATCAGTCGAAAGAGGCCGCTACGTCTAGGTGGTAATGCACGTGGCCGCCTGAAAACGGCCACGGGGCTGGCAGAGGTCCAGGTTGAAATTGCGAGCCCCCGTGGGAAGGTCTTTGCGCTCCTACCATAGGTTTTAAAGCTGGAATTGATAGGAATCTTTGATTTTGTGCTGCAACAGTTGCCAGTCACGGGAAACTCACCTCCGAAATCTGTAACGACGCTGAGCAGACGATAGTCCATGGAATGAAAGGTAAAAGAGGACGAAGCACTGCATTTTCATGTAGCCCATTTGGTACAAGGACGCAACCCTTCTCTGTTCAAGCAGGCCATTATTGCAGTAGCGGAAAGGGATGTTTAGTGCTGCTGTAGTGGCATAACTAAAGTGGGAATTATAAATAGGACATAGGGAAGACTTAATACTTCATCTGCACGAGGACTCATTCTAGTGCAGGCACGGCACTCGCACAATAGGCTACATTGATAATGACATGTATTCAAACTTTTTTAAAAAGAGTAATGTGCTGAATGAGCATCAATAATTTGCTGAAAACCGAAAATATTTTCAGACACATTTCAGTCGTTTTTAATCTCGACAGTCGAGCGCGTCAAGATATATGGAGACAACCAGCTATGGTTGACGTACCTGGTATTCCAATTGCTCCAAGAATAGGATAGTAAATACTTTCCGTCCGTAGGATTGCAGTTTTCATAATCGGTGTGGGAACCTGTCCGCTTAGTTCTGTAGCCACATGGATCTTCTGCTTTTAACTTAAGATGTAAACTTTATATTTTTGAGATACCTCAAGGGACCAATCAGCAAGGACGATAGTTGGACCTATTTAGCTCCATTAATTGGACCGTATTTTCAATATGCCTCTCATCACGGTTAAGTTGGTAAGCTGTAAACAGATATTTCATCATTTACATTCGTCAACAACTGACAAATGAGTCAGCCCCCATAAAAGTTATATGATTTTAAGGCATTTTAGATGCATTCAATGTCATTCATCTTGAACGCGCGGTGCCCTTGTTTGTTGCACCAAGTTTTCATTCTGCATTGAAAAAAAAAATTCTGTCATGATTCAATAAGAAACAACATCTGCAGATGGAAGTGCGATATAACAATAATATGATTTTTGAAGACTGTGCTGCAGTCTGAAAATTTGACAGATATACAGCATAAATGAATATATCAAATAGCAGATAGTGAACGAATGTAGTGGAAATCACATGAATCGTCAACAATTAACCATTTTATATTGTTTTAATAAATATGTAGGGCGTGAATTATTTTTAAGTGGAACTTGGCATCAGATGTAATTTCGAGTTGAGAAAGTTTAACCTACATGAGTTCCGTCTGCTGCATTCGTTGTTCGACATATGTCCCCATCTCTATTTTTGAAACAATACATAGAGGAGGTTCCCTTATTGCTGGGTACACCCGTTCTGTTCCCAATGCCAACTCGAGCTCCCATTTCCGTGTAATTTTAACTTTCGTTCCATGCCCCATACTAACCTGCCCGACCTCCAGTGTTGTGCATCGCCCGGCGTAACGTGGAAGAGGAATATCTCATATTCAACCCAACAGTATGAACACTTTGGCGCAGCGGTAGAGTTGCTGTCTTGCATCCCCAGAGACCCACGTTCTATTCTAAATTTAATTATAGCTGATGTCTGTACGGAGTTTGCACGTTCTCCCCGTGACCGCGTGGGATTTTTCCGAGATTTTCGGTTTCCTCCCACACTCGAAAGACATGCAGGTTTGTTGGTTAATTGGCGTTGTATAAATATAAATTGGCCGTGGTGTGTAGGATAGTGTTAATATGCGGGGATTGCTGATATCTGACTCGGTGGGTCGAAGGGCTTGTTTGCGCGCTGTATCTCTAAAGTAAAGTCAACTAAGCTTTGCTTATGATTCCAGCATCTGAAGCTTCTTTCGTCTCCCCCTTAAAGCCACCCATTCATTTGAGTGTATTAACGATGAATACGAGTCGATAGATTTTTAGGCGCCAGTTTTCTGTAAAAACTCGCAAACTATGCCGTTTTTAGAAAAGGCCTCAAGGAGATTGAGGCCGATTACTGTCGATAGTCACAACCCTCTCAGCAAATGATTTCAGGGGGCAATTCATTAAACGTTCACAATTCCGCTGCTGTTAGCTAAAGTTGTCAGGCTGAAAGCCATATTGCAGTAGAGACATAGAGACATAGAGACAGCAATCACAAGCGTCTTGTCAATGTATTGGATGACATCACTACTACTGAGCATATTGATGGCACATATTGCTTCTATTCATTGGTGTTTAGAAGGATGAGAAGGGATCTTTTGAGACGTATAAAATTATAAAAAGACTAGACAAACTAGATGCAGTGCAAATGTTCGCAATGTTGGGGAGTACAGAATAAAGGGGAGGCAATTTAAAACTGAAGTGAGAAGAAAACTTTTTCAGCCAAAGTTGTGAATTTGTGGAATTCTCTGCCTCAGAAGGCAGTGGAGCCCAATCACTGGATGAATTTAAAAGAGAGTTAGATAAAGCTCAAGGGGCAAGTGGAATCAAGGGATACGGGGAGATGGCAGGCACAGGTTACTGATTGTAGACGATCAGCCATGATCACAGTAAATGGCATGCTGGCTCGAAGGGCCGAATGGCCTGCTCCTGCACATATTTTCTATGTTTCTATGTTTCTATACATACTTTGATTGATATATGTATGTTCACCGGACTCCCTCTGCAATTGTAGGCCTAAATGTCGAAAGGTACCGGTGATCTCCCTCCAAACACATAACCGCCCTGCCTTGTCCTTTCAATGAACAGTCCTGAAAAGTACTCTGGAAAACTTTGAAGATCTCCCCACAAAAATTCAACTTTCGTCCTCCACAGGCAATAATTGTAAATATATTTCCAATTGACAGCATAACTGTAGCTAACAACATCGGGGTCGTGAGAGTGTAATCATTTGTCCCCTGGAATCATTTGCTTAGTGGTTTGTTGCTACCGCCGATCGCTAAAGGATGAGTACGGGCAAATAATTTAGTTAATTCTTGAATATTTAAACGAAGATTCCCGAACACAGCGACAAGGGAGGTAACAGATGCTGATTATGGAGGCATGAATTCACTCAGTGGATGAAGCAGAATTTGTGTAGGCAAAAGGAATAGCAAGTGCTTCAGGTTTGGACCTTGCATTCCGATGTTAAGTTGGAAGGAATGTTAAGGCAATCTCCGTGTTATATTGCAGCTTTTATTCTGATTGCTGATGACATTTGGGTCAGACCATTGCTAAGGAGCTGTAAAGCACGGAAACTGAACCAATCGGCCCACTATGTCCATACCGAGCAAGTTGGCATACTGGGCCCGTCCCATTCGCCTGCATCTCCCATATATCCCTCCAAATCATTTCTATCCATATATCTATCCAAAATGTTTGTTCTAATTCGTAAATATATTCGTTTCTTTTGTTTCCCTCTGGTGGCTCTTTCCAGATACAGCCAACGCTCAGCGTGAAATCTTTCTCGCTGATGTCCATTTTAAATCTCACCCCTCTCATCTCAGACATATGCCTTCTATGTTTGGAATCCTCTTTTGGGAAAATGCCAATCAGCATTTACACTATCCATACCCTCCTGATCTTGTCCACGACATTAAGGCGAGCTCGAAGATTCCTGCACTCCACCGGGAAAAATCCTTGCGTACCCACCCTCTCTCTACAAATCCCAGGTAACATCATAGTAAATCTCTTTAGCGCCATATTCAACTCAATGACATCCTTCCTGTAGCTGGGCGATCGGAACTATACACTTTACCCGGTTTCATCCAGTCATAGAGTGCTACATCGTGGAAGCAGGTCACTCGGGCTAACTTTCGGAGACCGCTAACATGTCCTAGCTACACCAGTCCCACCTGCTCTTGTTAGGCCCATATGCCTCCAAACCTGTCCTATCCGTGGACCTGTCTAACAGTTTCGTAAACGTTGGGATAGCCCCTGCCTCAACTACATTCTCGTGCGGGCTGTTCCATACCGCCACCGCCATTAGTGTGAAAAGGTTACCACTCAGATTCCGATTAAACCCATGTCCTCTGGTCTTCGATTCACCTCCTCTGCGCAAGAGATAGTGCATCTACCCGTTCTATTCCTCTCATTATTTTAGACGCCTCCATCAGATACGTCCTCATCCTCGTGCGGTCCATAGGATAGGGCCCCAGCGTACTCGACCTTTCCATATAGCTCATACCCTCTAGTCCCGCAAATTCCTCGTAAATCTTCGCTGTACCATTTGCAGCTTCAGTGTCATCTCGCCAACAACTTATATATCTGTCTTATAATGTGCCAACTTCTCTACTTAATATCCTTCCCACTAAAGATAAACGTGCCAGGGATCCTCTTCACCAACCTGTTACCTGACTTGCCATTTTTGGGGAACCTGCGCCAGCTATGCCACATCCCTATGTTCTCTGACACGCCATAGGGCTCTACCATTTACTGTGTAAATCCAAGCCCTGGTTTGAAATAACAAAGCGCAACTTCTTGCATTTGGCATTTAAACTCCTTCCGAAATTCATCGTCCCAGGTTCCCAGTTTATCTTGGTCCCCTGTAAAGTTAGGTACCTGCGCATGCGGTCTTCTGTGATGCCAATTTTGGAGTCATTCAAATAATTGTCATGAAAATCTTTAATGTATATATGATACAACAGTGAGCTTAATACTGACCCTTGTAACACAGCACTGTTCACATAACTTGAATTAAAACGAAAATAACTTATCTTTCTAACTTTTGTTTTCAACGATGGAAAACACATCGACCTGGAACGACAAAAGTGTTTCTCTCTCCAGAAATGTTGCATGTGTGTTTGGTTATTCTTATTTTATTTAACTACTCGAAAACGGTGTTTACTTTGACAAATGGAAAAGTACTCACGTTGTCGTCATAGGTATTGAGATCACTACAGTTAATTTCTGTAAACTTGTCCGTTCGAACAATTTTAATTCAGGTCAATTGAGCCGTAACCTAATAATTAAATCCGCTGACAAGGGAGGGGCTGTGGTAGTCTGGCGTGCTGACCTCTACCGCACCGAGGCCAGACGACAACTATCAGACACCTCTTCCTACCTATCCCTGGACCATGGCCCCACCGATAAACACCAGACCTTTATCAGCAGCACCATCACCGACTTCATCACCTCCGGCGATCTACCCCTCAGTGCCTCCAATCTCATAGTTCCCCAGCCCCGCACGGCCCGATTCTACCTCCTACCCAAAATCCACAAACACAACTGTCCCGGCAGACCAATTGTCTCTGCCTGCTCATGCCCCACCGAACTTATCTCTACCTACCTCGACTGCATCCTACCCCCCCTGGTTAAATCCCTCCCCACCTACGTCCAAGACACCTCACACGCTCTCCATCTCCTGGATAACTTCCGGTTCCCAGGCCCCCACTCCCTCATTTTCACCATGGATGTCCAGTCACTCTACACTTCCATCCCCCACAAGGATGGTCTCGAAGCCCTCCGTTTCTTCCTCGACCGTAGAACCAGCCAATCCCCATCGACCAACACTCTCCTCCGCCTAGCAGAGCTGGTTCTTACCCTCAACAACTTCTCCTTTGATTCCTCCCACTTCCTCCAAACCAGAGGCGTAGATATGGGCACTCGCATGGGCCCTAGCTACGCCTGCCTCTTTGTCGGATACGTCGAACAATCCCTGTTCCAGACGTACACTGGCCCCATCCCCGAACTCTACCTCCGCTACATCGACGACTGCATTGGTGCTACCTCTTGCACCCATGCAGATCTCACTGACTTCATACACTTCACCTCCAATTTCCATCCTGCCCTTAAATATACCTGGACTATCTCTGACATCTCCCTCCCGTTTCTGGACCTCACCATCTCCATCACGGGAGAAAAACTAGTGACAAGCCCACCGACTCGCACAGCTATCTGGACTACACTTCTTCCCACCCGGTCCCCTGCAAAAAGTCTATCCCCTACTCCAAATTCCTCCGTCTACGCCGCATCTGCGCCGGGGATGAGGTGTTTCAGACTAGGGCTTCCGAGATGTCCTCGTTCTTCAGAAAACGGGGCTTCCCCTCCTCCATTATAGATGAGGCTCTCACTAGGGTCTCTTCTACATCCCGCAGCTCCGCTCTTGCTCCCCCTCCCCCCACTCGCAACAAGGACTGGATCCCCCTCGTTCTCACCTTCCACCCCACCAGCCAGCGGATCCAACATATCATCCACCAACATTTCCGTCACCTACAACAGGACCCCACCACTGGCCATATCTTCCCATCCCCTCCCCTCTCTGCGTTCCGCAGAGACCGTTCCTTCCGCAACTCCCTGGTCCACTCGTCCCTCCCTACCCAAACCACCCTAACCCCGGGCACTTTCCCTTGCAACCGCACGTGATGCAACACCTGTCCCTTTACCTCCCCCCTCAACTCCATCAAAGGACCCAAACAGTCTTTCCAGGTGAGACAAAGGTTCACCTGCACCTCCTCCAACCTCATCTATTGCATCCGCTGCTCTAGATGTCAACTTATTTATATCGGCGAAACCAAGCGCAGGCTCGGCGATCGCTTCGATGAACACCTACGCTCGGTCCCATTAATGCAACTGATATCCCGGTGGCCCAGCACTTTAACTCCCCCTCCCATTCCCAGTCAGACCTCTCTGTCATGGGCCTCCTCCAGTGCCATAGTGAGGCCCCCCGGAAATTGGAGGAGCAGCACCTCATATTTCGCCTGGGCAGTTTGCGGCCCGGTGGTATGAACGTCGACTTCTCCAACTTCAGATAGCTCCTCTGTCCCTCCCTTCCCCTCCTCCTTCCCAGATCTCCCTCTATCTTCCTGTCTCCACCTATATCCTTCCTTTGTCCCACCCCCGACATCGGTCTGAAGAAGGGTCTCGACCCGAAACGTCACCCATTCCTTCTCTCCCGAGATGCTGCCTGACCTGCTGAGTTACTCCAGCATTTTGTGAATGAGCCGTAACTCATTATGTATAACCTTGGTCAGATATTTCTTGGATTTGAAACAAAAGAGTAGATTCCTTGCTATGCGGAGGCTGAGTGCCGCTTCATAATCGCGCATTGTGGTGTGTGTGTGTGTGTGTGTGTGTGTGCATATCTGATACACAATAGATACGTATCTAACGCAGGGATGGAACCCATATAATTTATTTAAATATATTGGCGAAAGCACAAAGAGGACGTTTCATCATATTTTTCAATTCTTCTCTGAAGGTACTTTGCGAGGCACCATAAATGAATGCGTTTGTGCAAGTACTCAAAGATCTTAGTTTGTAGCCAATGATTTCTGCAATGCGGAATGCGCCATTGTCCCCTAACTTCAGTAACTGATTATCTGTAAAATACAGAGAGATGATACAGGCAAAACTGACCGCCCATAATAGAATAAAACTGCCAGATATTGCCAGCAGTAAAATAATTGATTTCCTTCGGTTTTCAATCTCTTGATCAGTCTGCTTCTTGTCGCTCCGTCTCCCTCTGATTTTTTTTCTGACACTGTTTGCGAGTATAATATGCCTGATCGTCATACCGTTGAACACAACAATCAACATAAATGGTAGAAATGGGGTTAAGATGGTTTCCAACCACAAGAACACAGCCCAAAGAGGTAAAACGTAGAAGTTTAATTTCACATGGCAGAACCATGGCACGTTGCCAACTTTTTCAAAGGGTTCAAACAGAAAGTAGACTGGAATATTTTCCAGTACGCACATTAAAGATAACACTGTTATAACCCTCATTGCGTTTGCTTCAGTGCAATATTTTGTGCGTAAAGACTGGTAACAAATCGCAACACATCTATCAAAGGTAAAAGCCACGGTTATCCAGACAGAACAATCCATGAAAACATAGATCAGAGTGATAATAAGGCTGCAAATGGGAGTGTAATTGAGAAAAGAATGTGGGAAGTATGCGTCCCTAGTCTGCTCAAGTATTCCGCTGATAATTAAGTACATTAGATTAGCTGCAGCCATCCATACTAGATATCGGGTGATGCAACGAGAGAGACCGCACTTTCCAGAGGATAAGATGGAGATTGTCACCACATTAGCTACAAACAGAAAGAAAATGCATTATAACGTATGCTACTTTACAGGAATAGTCGGTAAATAATTGTTCTATCACAATAGGCATTTTTTAATTCTTCGTTCAACTGTATCTCCAAATCTATCCCATGCATTCAAGAATTTTGACTAATCAAAGCTTTTAAACGCGCCCCTTAATGCAATGAATGTTTTCACGGCTTCCGGATTTCTTAGAACTAACAGATCCTGGGCATGCAATGACTACTCATCTGGAAACCTTGCCGTGTCTGGAAGTGTCTAGTGAACTTTGTGCATAAGTATTCTGGCAAGTACATCCTGAATATGTAGGGTGACCAAATCTGCAGACACAAAAACAAATGAATTCCGGTGAGACTTAATTTCTCCTAGATGTATTTCCTCTCATAATAAAGGCCAATATTTTATTTGATTTGTCTTAGCATTGGTTTGTCTTTGGTCGCTCAAAAGTAAGTACACAAAGGGATCTTTAAACATCAACACTTCTTATCTCCTCCTATTGAAAACAAGCTACTTCATTCTCTTTTGCGCCACAGATTGTTTCTGCGCATTTTTCGAATTGTTTTCCATCTAGCGTCATCAATTCACGAACTTAGCCAGTCGCTTCTCTGTTACGTCACCAGCTTTCGTTGGACCGGGGGTCGCATTATATCTGAAGAGTTAGGTACAACGTGCCTTGCTCACTCAGCTCAACACGATCAAAAGCCCATCCCGAATCATTGTAAATTATTAATGTATAATTCGTATTGGCTCCAATGGGCGAAATTAGAAACAAGTCTCACGATTTATTCAAATTTGCACGATATGCATCTGTGAGCGTATTGGTCTGCAAATATGTACAACTATGAAACGGCCAAATCGTTTCCCACCTTTCACCATGAAGTGTGCCGACCTAGACAGTGATCAAACTCTTTTGTTGTCACGAAGTGATCAATTAATCGGTTGGCAATCACGAATGGCAGCAAGACTGTTCCGGATACATAAGGTCATAAGGAATAGGAGTGGAATTAGGCCATTCGGTCTATCGAGTCTACTCCGCCATTCAGCCATGGTTGATCTATGTATCCCTCCAAACCCCATTTTCCTGACTTCTCCCCATCACCACTGATACCTGTACGAATCAAAAATATATCTATCTCTCCCTTACAAATATCCACTGACGGCCTCCAGAGCTTTCTGTGGCAAAGAATTCCACAGATAAACCACACTCTGACTAACGATGTAAAATGTATAGAAATGAATGCAACAAAACCGCTTTGAAAATTTTGCGTTCACGAGGTGACGTAAGGCTTGGCTGTCCGCGGAATTATAACAAACGAATTATGAGCTATACTGCGGTTTACAATCACCCATCAAGCTGCTTCGGAATCGGCGAAGCCACACGGACACGCCGTCGGCGGTCTCAGGGTCCTCAGAGCCGTGGAACCTGTCCAGTCTTCCAACTATAGGATAGATAATTACACTTGTTGACATTAGAAAGGAGTATGTACATCGTCTTGGAACGACCATTCTTCTACTCTGAGGACAAAATTATGGTTAATTATTTTCGCCTTCAGTTATCCATCTCAAAGTATAAAAGAGTTTATAAACGCAAATACAATTATACCCATAACACAAATGTAATGTGGCTTACCAGGAACGCCGATTGTTACAAGAATAAGATTGTAAATGTTTTCTATTAGTAACTTTGAAGCGAATCCCATTATCAACTAGAATGTACCTTTCCGTTGGTATGGACCAGACATGTAGAACTCCTGCCTTCACATTTACCTGTTATTTATATATCAGAGAAAACTCTTGGGTTTAACGAGCGGCAGTACGATTGGATCGATTCATGCACGTGATCGCTCTGAGAAGGGAGCGGTTTCCCAGCTGCCAGTGGTAACGCCTATTTTGATACAACGTGCCCCGAATAATTTAGTATGGATTTCTCAGCAAATGTAATTGTATTTCGCGCTTCAAATAATCATGTCGCGTTCCTTTGAACAAAACGTAGAGGAAAAGTGCACTTGTTTATGATTCGTATGCTCTTTCGTCAAACCGAACAATGCGTTGAAAACGTATTCAGATACTGAGGAATACAACACAATTTCGTAATACCGTCTAGATGCGGTTACACTTCCAATGTTTATCATATCATATCATATCATATATATACAGCCGGAAACAGGCCTTTTCGGCCCTCCAAGTCCGTGCCGCCCAGCGATCCCCGTACATTAACACTATCCTACACCCACTAGGGACAATTTATACATTTACCCAGCCAATTAACCTACATACCTGTACGTCTTTGGAGTGTGGGAGGAAACCGAAGATCTCGGAGAAAACCCACGCAGGTCACGGGGAGAACGTACAAACTCCTTACAATGCAGCACCCGTAGTCAGAATCGAAACTGAGTCTCCGGCGCTGCATTCGCTGTAAAGCAGCAACTCTACCGCTGCGCTACCGTACCGTTTAAATCCAACATGAGGGCGATCGTGCATCGAACCAACTTGAATTGGTATGTGCTAGCTGCAGGTCAATAGGACTATTATAGATAGTCACCGTGGGCGGTGTGGAGGAGCCGGGCCGAATGTTTTATTTCCGTATTGAATAACTCCCACCATTTATGATTCCATATCCGATTTGCAATTACTATGGAAAAGATCGATCAGGTCATTTCGAATGCAACTAATCTGAGTAAATTCAAATCACACATGTTGGGGACGCAGGGGATTGTTGCAAAGCTCTATGATGCTCGATAAATAAACTACAAAGAAAAACAAGAGGCCGTTTGATTATTTTCTTCATTTCTTCTCTGAAATTGGTTTGAGAAGTACCATAAATGGAGGTGTTTGTGCAAATCCTTAAAATTTTAACCGAAATATAGTTTCTTGCGCAATGGTGAATGCGTCCATGTAATCAGATTTCATCACTTCATGATCGGTGACACATAGAGAAATGAAACAGGCAAAATCGATCATCCATAACAGAAGGAAATTGCCAAACACTGCGAATAATAAAAGGATTGATTTATTTCAGTTATCAATTTCTTGATCCGTCTGGCATTTCTCACTTTCCTTTTCCGGATGTTGCTTCTGACTCTATTTGGCCGTAAGATGTGAATTATTGTTAAGGCGGTAAACAGTATGATCAACACAAGTTTCAGAAATGGTGCTAAGTTGGTTTCCAACCACAAGAACGCTGCCCAGATAACTAAAACTAATGTGAGGTTTCTTAGTTTGGTTGGGTAAAATAAGTGACTTTGCTTTGTTGTGTGCTATAGACAGAGAGACGAAATCTACAACCACATAGTTCCCAGAACGTGGTGTCACTGGTCGATAGGGTGGTAACGGCATGTTGGGGACGTAGGGGTTAAATCCCGGAATGGTGGGGCTGTCGTATGTTGAAAGACTGGAGCGACTAGGCTTGGAAACGCTGGAATTTAGAAGGATGAGAGGGGATCTTATTGAAACATATAAGATTGTTAAGGGATTGGACACATTAGAGGCAGGAAACATTTTCCTGATTATGGGAGAGTCCGGAGTCCAAAGGCCACAGTTTAAGAATAAGGGGTAGGCAATTTAGAACGGAGATGAGGAAAACTTTTTCAGTCAGAGAGTTGTAAATCTGTGGAATTTTCTGCCTCAGAAGGCAGTGGAGGCCAATTCTCTGGATGCTTTCAAGAGAGAGCTAGATAGAACTCTTAAAGGTAGCGGAGTCAGGTGGTATAGGGTGAAGGCAGGAACGGGGTACTGATTATGAATGATCAGCCATGATCTAATTGAACGGCGATGTTGGCTCGAAGGGCTGAATGGACTCCTCCTGCACATATTGTCTATTGTCTATAGTCTACTGTCTATTGTCTATTGTCTGAAAACACAAAAGAAAACAGGTGGTGGAATCTTCAGCAACACTCAAATTGCTGGAGGAATCCCGCGGCTAAGCAACATTTATGGATGGAATGCACAAACGGGACACAACACTTCGGCACGTTGATTGAAATTAGATGGAGGCAATGCTAGAAATGAGGAGCTTGTTGCAAAACAAAACCAGGCCAATAATGAGACGATATATTATAGTTGATGGGCGTTGGATGATAGAAGATGAGTGGTGTAAATAACAAATAATAGAGGTGAAAAGGAGACGAACGTGTCAGATAATGGGAGTTGAGGAGTGAAATGGAAAGCCGGGCAGAAATGTTTACATGGAATGGATAGGGGAAAAGAGGAGACATAAAAGTAATATGGGATCTCCTGGATGGGACAGGCGTGTACGAAAGGGAGTGTAACAGGACGGTGACTGGGAGGGTACATCAACGGGGAAATGGTTGCGTACCGGGGAGAGGAGGTGACAAGAGAAAGGGGGATGGGCGTTTTACTTCAAATTGTAGACCTCACTGTTCAAACCTTTGGGTTGTAAACTACCCAAGAGAAATATCAAGTCAAGTCAAATTTATTTGTCACATACACATACTCGATGTGCAGTGAAATGAAAGTGGCAATGCCTGCGGGTTGTGCACAAAAATAATTACAGTTACAGCATATAAATAAAGTTAATAAGTTACTAAACATAGCACAAAAAGTGTCGACAAAAATTTAGTCTCTGGGGTTATAAAAGTTGACAGTCCTGATAGCCTGTGGGAAGAAGCTCCGTCTCATCCTCTCCGTTTTCACAGCGTGACAGCGGAGGCGTTTGCCTGATCGTAGCATCTGGAACAGTCCGTTACTGGGGTGGCAGCGGTCCCTCATGATCTTGCTTGCTCTGGATCTGCACCTCCTGATGTATAGGTCCTGCAGGGGGACGAGTGTAGTTCCCATGGTGCGTTCTGCCGAACGCACTACTCTCTGCAGGGCCATCCTGTCCTGGGCAGAGCTGTTCCCAAACCAGACTGTAATGTTGCCGGACAGGATGCTCTCTACAGCCCCAGAGTAGAAGCAATGAAGGATCCTCAGCGACACTCTGAATTTCCTCAGTTGTCTAAGGTGGTAAAGGCGCTGCTTAGCCTTACCCACCAGTGCGGCAATGTGCGTTGCCCACGTCAGATCCTCTGCGATGCGGACTCCCAAGTATTTGAAACTGCTCACCCTATCCACAATAGACCCATTTCTCTCCAGTGGCGTGTACGTCCTTGGATGTTTAGCCCTTCTGAAGTCCACAATCAGCTCCTTTGTTTTAGTGACATTCAAGAGGAGGCTATTGTCCTGACACCAGAGTGCCAGATCAGCCACCTCCTCGCGGTTGGCCTTCTCATCGTTGTTGGAGATCCGGCCCACCACCACAGTGTCATCAGCAAACTTGATGATGGAGTTTGAGCTGAACCTGGAACCTGGTGCTGTTCCTCCTGTTCGCGTGCAGCTTCGCTCTGGCAAGGATAGGGGAGGTAAAGTTAAATAGGGGAGCACGCGAGATGTCCAGCCGGCCGTGGCAGGCAGTGCGCGGGTGATCGGACAAAGAGTCACCTAGTCTTCCTTTGCTCGCATGGATACATGGGAGGTGACAGAGGGAGCAGTGAAGGATGCCTGCACGAAGGCCAGTGAGCGGTGCAGGAATAGGCGTTCCATCTTCTGGGACTACCGGGGAATGTATAGACGGCGGGGCAGTCTGTTCGTGAAGGGATGACAGAACCAATGATTTGTGGAGGTCATTGTCTGTGCGGAAAGCTGAAAGTGGTGGGGACGGGAATGTGGGGGGAGGGGCGGGCCACTTTGAGGGTTGCGGTAATGTCGAACAATAATATCTTTGGTGCGGAGGCTGGTGAGGTAAAGGGTAAGGAATAAAGAAACGATAACTTTATTCCGTCTGGGGATGGGGAGCGAGAACAGAACTGCAGTAGAGAGTTGACATGTGAGGAGTCCATGCGTGGCAGTAGAGGGAAAACAGGTGTACTGAATAAAGAAGGTATATCAGATGGCGCCCTTGAAAGAAGCAGGGCCGGAGAAATTATAGCCAACTTAACTTTGAGACCCAATGGTAGACGTCATTAGACTACCTATCCCTCCTGGCGGAGAGAGGGGTTAAAGGAAAAATAGGCTGTTTGAGGCGATAGAAGTTCAACACAACATCAGAACACGTTGAGATATGGCCTTGGTGGTACAATGTTCATGCTTTGTGCTGCGGACAGGCCGTTCGTCATTGGAGATGAGGATGTCAGAAGGGTTGGCGGAAACCCGATAGGGTTGGTTTCGGGATCAGATTTCAGCACCGAGGAGGGCATTTAGGGGAGGTGCTCGTGGAGGCGATGTATGTATTGGGCCCGGAGCTGTATGAAGCGGCGTGCAGCTGTGGGGAGTAAAGGACGTGGTGTTGTTAGTATATGAGAAATGGCCGCACGATTCAGCGGTGTCGCTATGAAGTCCACGGATTTTAATGCAACTGGGGGAGAAATCGCATCAAGAAGTATCAAGTCAGGGAACCTATTTGACCCGGCAGTTTCGACGACCTGGGTCTGAAGAGACGGTCGAATCAAGCGAGGTTCGCGACCCCGACCTGTGGGCGGCCGATTAGGCGTGAGGATCCGCCCAACATTTTAATCCGTATGTGTCCACCTTGCAAACTTCGCAGTAGATAATCTCTCATTTATCCACTTGAAACTGCATCTCCCATGCATCTGCCCACTCGCACAACCTGTCCAAATCATCCTGCATCCTCATAGCATCCTCCTCACAGTTCACACTGCCACCCAGCTTTGTTTCATCCGCAAATTTGCTAATGTCACTTTTAATCCCTTCATCTAAGTCATCAATGTATATTGTAAATAGCTGCAGTTCCAGCGCCCCACAAGTCACTGCCTGCCATTCTGAAAGGGACCCGTTAATCCCTACTCTTTGTTTCCTGTTTGCCAACCAATTTTCTATCCATGTCAGTACCCTACCCCCAATACCATGTGCTCTAATTTTGCCCACTGATCTCCTATGTGGGACCTTAGTCCCGATTCAGGAAGGATAAACTAAGGAGCACGATTACTGAAGATCATTATTGATTCCCTGTTCGATGGAAAATAAATGAGAAATAAATCTAGTCGCTGCAATTCCTCTTCCGTTTACACATCCCATTCCCACCCATAATTTATTCATATCCTGGAATTACAAATATCCTATTAAACACCATTGGCAAACTTTCGTGATGCAAGTAGAAAGCACAGTTCACATAGAAGTCCCATTTGAGTTCCAAAAGCTTTTTTTGCACTGCCACATGTTTTAATTATCTCCCTCAAATGTACTGGTCGGATTAACTATCGGCGATTGTAACAGATACCTGTATATGTTCTTTGTATTTTATGCCAACGTTTGTAATTTTTTTCTCGGAGTTTTCCCTTGTAAAAGCAGAATTGACTTCTGTCGCATTGTAAGGGCAAACATGAGGGGAGGGTGGACAAATGCGCAAGGTGGAACTTTAGTCCCCTAGCATCCGATAGGTTGAATAGGGCATCTTATTTAGGCATCCGTTCGGAGATGTTCGTCTTCTTGTTCAGTGTGTGTACACCGATCTTAATATCAGCGGATCTGGACATAAGCGGACAATACTCATCTCTGGTGTTTTCCTTAAGTTAGACCCAAATTAGCGTCCTTGGCATGCAGTTGACAAGGCAATTCTGGAGGAAACTGGAACGATTGGGATGTATTTAGTGAGGTCAGGTGAAATGGTATTTAACAACTTCCAGTCGACCGACACCTTGCATTGGTGGCTCGCGCGACATTCTCTGCCGGTAAGCTAACATAAGTAGCCTTAACAGATGACCAGACTCATCTGTTGGGGAGTGGAAGTTAGTGGAGTGGCTATTACTATGGAGAAGGTGCTTGGGAAGCTGAAAGGGTTGAAGGTGGATAAGTCACCTGGACCGGAATGACTGCACCCTAGGGTCATGAAAAATACCGCTTTAGACATTGTGGAGCCGTTAATAGTGATATTTCAAGAATCGCTCGAGTAAAGAGCGGTTCTAGAGACGATTCGAAAATTGCCAATGTTACCACGCTGTACCAGAAGGGAGCAAAACGGAAGAGTGGGAACTACAGGCCGGTTACTCCGACTTCAGTGGTTGGTAAGATTTTAGAGTCCATTATAAACGAAGAGGTTACGGAGTTTAGTTTAGTTTAGTTTAGAGATACAGCGCGGAAACAGGCCCTGCGGCCCACCGAGTCCGCACCGACCAGTGATCCCCGTACAATAACACTATCTTAAACACACAAAAAGGATAGTTTACACTTATACCAAATATACAAACCCAAGCCAATTAACCTACTAACCTGTACGTCTTTGGAGTGTGGGAGGATACCGAATATCGCGTAGACAACCCACGAGGTTACGGAGAGAACGTGGAACTCCGTAAAGGCAGCACCCCTGGTCAGGATCGAACCCGGGTCTCTGGCGCTGCAAGCCCTGTAAGGCAACGACTCTACCGCTGCTCCACAGTGCCGCCATTTTTCTTTGAATTCTTAGCATTCTTAGAATTTAGAGTTCTTCGAATTTCATGATCAAATAGGGCGAAATGATCACAGTTTTGTGAAGGGGGGGTCTTGCCTGAGGAATCTGTTGGAATTCTTTGGAGAAGTAAATAGTCGGATAGAGAAAGGAGCGTCAGTGGATGTTGCTTACCTAGATTTTCAGAAAGCCTTTAATAAGGTGCCACACGCGAGGCTACTAAGGAACATGAGATCCCATGGTATCAAAGGGCAGATACGAGCATGGATTGTAGGTTGGCTGGATGGCAGAAGGCAAATGGTGGCAATAAAGGGGACTTTTTCTGGTCGGTTGCCATTAACTGACGGAGTTCCGCAGGGCGTCGTTGCTGGGGTCTCTACTCTTTACATTATATGTTAATGATTTGGATGAGGACATTGAAGTCTTTAGGGTCAGGTTTGCGGATGCTACGAAAATAGGTGGAGGGGCAGGTTGTGTCGAGAATGCAGGGACTCTGAAGAAGGACTTGGACAAGTTGGGAGAGTGGGCAGAGATGTGGCAGATGGACTATTGTGTTCCAAAGTGTGGAGTCAAGCCTTTGGAAGTA
Source organism: Rhinoraja longicauda (assembly GCF_053455715.1). Classification (NCBI taxonomy): domain Eukaryota; kingdom Metazoa; phylum Chordata; class Chondrichthyes; order Rajiformes; family Arhynchobatidae; genus Rhinoraja; species Rhinoraja longicauda. The sequence continues at coordinate 73,776 of NW_027601493.1, read as the reverse complement.
GGAATAAAGGCGTAGACAATTTTCTAAATGGGGAGAGGATCCAGACATCGGAGGTGCAAAGGGACTTGGGAGTACTTCTGCAGAATTCCCAAAGGGTTATTCTGCAAGTCGAATCGCTGCTAAATGGCAAACGCAATGCTAGTATTTATTTAAAGAGGGCTAGAAAAGAAGAACAAGGATGTAATGCCGATGATCTATAAGGCGCTGGTCAGGCCTAATTTGAAGTATTGTGAGCAATTTTGGGCATCATACCTGAGGAAGGATTTGCTGGCTCTGGAAAGCCAGCACGTTTCAAAATGCAACCTCACATTTCTCTGTATTGAATTCCATCAATCGTTCCTCAGCTCACTTGGCCAAATGATCAAGATACTGCTGAAACCTTTGATAATCATCATCACTATCGACAAAACCATCCAATTTTGTGTCATCTGCAGATTTGCTAATCATGCCAGTACGTTCTCATCCAAGCGAATGATATCAATGTCAAACAGCAATGGGCCCAGCTCCGAACCCTCAGGCACTTCATTGGTCATAGGCCTCCAGTCCAAAAAACAACCTTCCACCATCACGCTCTGCTTCCTCCCATGAAGTCAATTTTCTATCCATTCAGCTATTTTTTTCTTGGATCCCATGGCTATGATCCCTTGGATCCATCTAACCTCCCAGAGCAGCATACCTTGTGGAACTTTGCCGAATTCTAGAGACCCTTCTCGAATGCTGCGGAACCTTGTCGAATGCGAATGATGTGGTGTAGCAGTGATCAAGAGTTTTAACTTCCTACGTGGAGCGTGCCGATTCTAACGGGATTTAGGGTATATTTTCCATAAGTTAGTTAGAGTAAAGTCAGGGGTGATATTGAACAGAACTTCTGTATTTGTAGTCTGAAAGGAATTGAACAGCGAGTGTAATACGGCCAGTGCCACGTTAGCGGTGGTTTGTGCTAGTTTGTAAACTGCGGACAAAATGATCGAAGTTAAATCCCTCGGTACATAAAATGGAACGGAATATTCTGTAGTCCGGGTAATGGGGAATTGAGCGAAGACCGTCACAACAATGCACGACGTAGCATTGGCAATAAAAACGGGCACCGTGGCCTTTCTCCTTGCCCGAATATTCCGCCCTGTCCCTGCAACAAATGGAGACACCCCAGGTTGTGTAGGAGTGTTCGCTGAATTAGGGTGAGCCACTTTCCTTCTGCAAAAAAATCTCACGGGGGCTCTAATTTTCATTTCCTCTCAGTTCTTCAAAAATTTCTTGAATTATTAAACGTTAGGTAGGAATACGCGGGAGGGAGCGAGCTGGCGCCTACATCCGCGTCGTTTCGGCTAGCCATCATTTTTATTTGAGACTGAAGGATAGAAAATTGGTTTTATCAAGGTGTTTCTGTTTTTTTGTTTTAAAAGTCAAGCAAGCTTTGTCGCTGATCCAACCCGTTGTCCGACCTATTATTTCATCCCAACTTACATTTATTGACAGAATGCCAGCCTTTCCGCATCTTGTCCAACAATATATATTTTGTTTATTTTGATATAATATGGGGAACTCCCATTTGATGCACATGCTCAGAAGCGTAATAGTTATAAATCATTTTGCACGGACTTTGTTTCGGTATTCCACACAAGTCATGTGGAACACTTTATGCAATTGTACTGTATTTTCTCCGCTGTGGAAAAAAGATTCAATTGCTTTGGTTTGTTAAAGTCATGTTTGACAGTGTGAACCGTTATTTGTGTGCCACCCACTAAAAAAACCTTACATGACACAATTAAGCAGTATTAACGTACAACAAAGGACCATAGAAGTGCAAATAGAGAAACAGTAGAAAACAAAATATAGTTTAACAGCATTCTAGCGTTGCAGTTTCAGAGAGCAAGTCCAATGTCCTCGATGCATTTTGAGCGTAGATCAATAAACAACCCAGAAGAGGCTCTCAATGTTTTTACAAATCACATCTGCCCGCATTGGAACTCTTTTCTCTCCATTCCCGGCAAGTAACCACACGTACATCGAAATGAGTCCAATTCTCCCATAAATAATATTATAAAGCCTCTTAAACTCACATTACCTTTATTGAGCATGCGTACTAAAATATTAATGACACACTGTATCCCAAATGTCATAAACATCGGCAATAATCAGCATGGCACATTATACCCTCGAGGTTTACCTGAGATATAAATGAGACACTAGACATGAAAGTAAGCGATTTGCAAGCCTTTGCAACTAACTGGAAACATCGCATCTCACCGATTATGGGACTGCCCGTAAAATTATTGGTAGATCGCATTTACTATCCTATTCTTGTAATAATTGGAGTACCTGGTAAGCCACTTCCGTCAACTTCTTCTATGTACGCCTTAACCTGCTTGGCATGCCGAAATAGATAACTGGCATTGAACGAATCTGCCACGTATCAGGCGTGGGTGAATTTGGATATATAAATATGGTACAGATACAACCAAGCAATCAATGACCAAATCTGACTATTTCTCAGGATCAGTCCAATTGATTCGAATGTTGCTTCGCGTTGGCTTTGCGTTTGGTTGAGCAATCCAGCCACATTTGCTGATTTGACTTCGTGCAGAGTGCTGGAAAATGAGGATTCGAAATGTTTGTTGCATTCCTGTCCAAACAGCAGAGAGAAATGATTTCTTTCCACGACCAGAAAATTACTCCTTCTAATTATTGGTAGACATCACCTTGTTCGTTGCCGGAAAAATAATTAGAAACGAGATACATTCCTTTAGCTTAGTTAAGTTCAGTTTAGTTTATTGCTGTCACTTGTACCGCGATGCAATGAAAAGCTGTTGTTTCCGTGCTATCCAGTCAAGAACAATACAAAACATCAATTAACCAAGCCGCGCACAGTGTGAAGATAAAGAATGAGGTGTATAACAGTTAACAGTTAGTGCAAATAAAAACGTTGAAGATATAACATAAACTCAGATGAAGGGAAGTTGAAAGGTCGGCAGTGAGGTAGTGTATGTTCAGGACAGCTGTCAACCCGATGAGACAATCGCTCTGTTGTCCGATAACAGCTGGAAATAAATTGTTACTGAATCTGGACGTATGCGTTTTCAAACTTATTTATCTTCTGCTAGATTGCAGAGAAAGAAAGAGAGAGTGCTCGGAAGAGATTGGTTATTCATTCTGTCGGCTTTCCTTGCTGAGGCTGTGTGAAGTGCACATGGAGTCGCTGGAAGGCTGGTTGATTGTTGAGATGGTCTGGGCTACGTCCGCAACCCTCTGCAATTTTTTTGCCTTGTGAATTGAGCTCTTCCGAAACCAAGCTGTGTGCATCCCGATAAGTTGTTTTCCACGGCGCATGTGTAGTCGTTGTTGTGGGTTGTTGGAGCCAAACTGAAATTGCTCAAAGTTATGAGGATGTAGTGGCATTAATGTGCTTTCCAAGCCAAGCTTCGATGCTGGAGTGCAAGTCGCCGGTGGCATTTATTCCTTGAAACTGGAAGTTTCGACCACCTGTATGTCGGTATCGTCAACGTGGACAGGGGTGTGTCAACCGCTTTTCTTCCTAAAGTCAATCACGATCGACTTTGTGTTCCTGACATTGAGGAAGGTGTTCCTATCTTGGCATCAAATTACAAACTCCTTTCTGTATTCCGCCTGGTCACTATTCGATATCGGATCCACTACTGTAGTGTCATATGCAAATATGTAGAGTAATATGGATTAGTATTATGCTCCACAGTCATGAGCAATATTGAGAAATACCATGAAGGACGATTTGTCACTTATTCTCTCTAATTGTAATCTGTGGGTTAGGAATTCGAGGATGCAGTTGTAGTGTGGAGTGATGACTCCAGGTTCCAGGAGTTTGGAGATAGGTTTGTTGCGGTAATTGTATTGAAAGCACAGCTCTAATCGTTCAATATGTGTCTGTCGTAAGTGTACTTCTTATCCATGTGTTCCACGCATAAGAGCACGGCCAGGGCAAGGGCATTGGCGTGGACCTGTTGTGGAGTTAGGGCAAAATCCGCCAAGCATTTTGTTTCAATTGCGAACGAATATACTTAATTCGCCTGAATGTGGAAGCTACCCGTTTGACACTGACTTGTATTTTCAGTTTGACGAAACATAGATTTAAAATATAATATGATATTACTGTTTGACACATGTCTTGAACTATTGCTGCCAGAAATGCAAAAGGTTATTGATTTATTCGGAAATAGAATGCGGAATAGAAAACTGCAACAAACGAACAATCATGTCAAAATGACAATTTTGATTTTATCACGATCTGTTAAAATGTGTGATCTGATATTCAAATACATTTCTCCGTGTCGAAATGTGTTTTTTTCCCAAAGCGGCATCCGTTAATTAGTGGTTTCTGGGACGGCGGTCCCCAAGGTTGTGATACTTTAAGTTACCTTACGTTAACACAACACTTTTCTAACACTCATTTCTCGATTGTACTTGCAGAATATTTCAAAGGCCGATATAACTATTTGTTGTGCAGCGCTTGTTCGGTTTATGTTACTGTATTATAGTAATGTGAGAATGTGAGAACATACCGAGGATATTTTAAACATGATGATTGATTTACAAATAAACTGGTAATAAATATTAACGATTGTATAAGATTTTCTAAAACACGCAGCTTTAAAGTTAGAAATTAATTTGCAAATAAAACACAACATGACCTGTGATAGAAATACTTAATGGACACCGACTACTTTACTTATCATTCTCATCATTCTCACAGTTGATTCACGCCAGCACAGTTAATTTTCTGCAGATGGAAAACGCAATGATTGTTCCAGAGGAAATATCAAAGAAAATAACAATCCCAAATTGCGCTGCTTTCTGCAATAGCCCCATTTCATGCATAAATTCGGGGAAATAGGCTTGAGTTAGAAAATTGTCTCCTGGTCATTATTCATTCCATAGATTTAAAGAGAATGGAAAGAATGCAATATGTGGAAGAAAGACAATATAAATTCTATTGGTCGCAACACAAGATACGTTTTAATGCATTTCCCTTTATTCTTTGCAGGTAATATATTGACAATCTCCATCCTGTCCACTGGAAAGTCTGGTCTCTCCATATGCATCACCCGATATCTAGTATGGATGGCGGCAGCGAACCTTATGCATCTGATATTTGGTCCAATTCTTTTTGTGATTAATAATGCGTTTTTTCCACGTTCAGTCCTACATTACACACCGATCTGCCGTCTCAATATGACCCTAATTTATATTGCTATTGATTGTTCCGTATGGTTGACTGTGGCCTTTACCTTTGATCGATTTGTTGCTATTTGTTGTCAGTCGTTAAAAACAAAGTATTGCACTAAAAAAAATTCAACAACGGTTATAACGATTGTTTGTTTATTATGCATTGTTGAAAATATGCCAGTCTTCATCTTACTTGAACCACGTGAAGTAATTGACAATGTGCCCTGGTTCTGCACTGTAAAATCAAGCTTCTATACTTTACCTATCTGGGCTGCATTCTTGTGGTTAGAGACCATCTTAACACCATTTCTACCATTTGTGTTGATTTTCTTGTTCAACGCCTTAACTATAAGTCATATTATACGGGCTAACAGAATCAGAAGCAAACTACGGGGAAATGAAAGTGAGAAGTGCCATATGGATCAGGAAATTGAGAACCGAAAGAAATCGATCATTTTACTACTCGCGATATCTGGCAGTTTCCTTCTATTGTGGACGGTAAATTTTGTTTGCTTTGTTGCTGTACATTTTACCGATAATCGACTAATGAAATATGATTACAGAGACCCATTCGCCGTTGCAGAAATAACTGGATCCCAGTTAAGAGTTTTAAGCACTTGTACAAACACCTTCATTTATGCTGCGTCCCAACGAAACTTCAGAGATGAAATGAAGAAAATTATTAAACGGCCTTTTGTCTTTCTTTCGAAATTATTGAAGTAAGCGACACAGCTTCATAAACTCAGGGGACATATGCATATTCAACTGGAATTTTAATTAGCGATGCACAGACCAAAATTTGCAATGCTTAATATATTGGCGTTGTTCCTGTTTACATTAGTGCCATATATATTCTTATCCTGAAAAAGCATATCCAAATCACAGGCACTATATCGCGATTTGTTTTACTTGAAATAAATATTTCAGTAAATGTGTGGTTATTTTAACAGAAAGTATTTTTCACACCAACTTAACATGTGTGCGCGAGTGTGTGTGAGTGGGAGAGCGAGATTGGGAAGGTGAGGGTTCTTCCATTTATCAGTGGGAACATCGGTTCTTGAGTGAAAACGGAAACTGCTGAGAATACTCTCATGTCATGCAATATCCGAGGACAATGCATCACAGAAAGTTTATTGGAACACATGCATATTTGATGCTCCATAGTAGCCCGAAACGCGAATCTATTCAGCGTGGAAAGATTATGATGAAATGAGGAGCAGGAAAGACTCACAGACGGACCTTTCGTTTTAGTTTATTGTCACGTGTACCGAGGTACAGTGAATATGTTTTGTTGCGTGCTAACCAGTCAGCTGAAAAACAATACATGATTACATTCGATCCATTTACCATATATTGATGCGTGATAGGGCAATAACGTTTGGTGCAAGGTAAAGCCAGCAAAGTTCGATCAAGAATAGTCCGAGGGTCACCAAAGAGGTGTTGGTATGAGATGATAACGGAGCTCCAGGCTTGCGAGTCATGGCTCATCTGATTGGAGATAGAGGCAGATGGAGAGGAATATGGAAAATGTTACGAGCAATGGCAATTAGTGACGTATTGCAAGAGTCACAAGAATATGCCCGCAGAACGTTCAAATTGAAAGGGAGCTCCTGACATCTTTGGAAAGCCAGGCAAAACATGTCGTGCGTGTAAGCATATTGAGAGTGAATTGGGAGATGCTAATTACCTCGCCCGGTTTGTTCCAATATGACTGTGGAATATTTCGTTGAAGTCAATGAAAACTTTATATTTTGCCAGGAACAAAGCGTGTTTATTTTTGTTGCAAAAATGACATCAGGAACAATGCCTGCGGCCAAATGGACAGAGCACTGACTGGGTTCAGGGTAGAGAGATGAAGGTCAATGGAATCCGAGTTTCATCTTCCCCTTGAGTTCTGAAAAGGGACTACTGAATTTATCTTTGATATTTCCACTGCAGATCAGACAACACCGTTGGCACCGAAGTTGTTAACCCGAATTTACCAAAAAAGTACAAGTTAGTCATGGTTTTGCAGGCAAGGGGTTTGTTAGTACTTAAATGTTGGAAAGAGGAGAGGTAAAAGAACAGCCGTGGCGGATCATACGATTTCATACCAACTTTTCCTTGGAAGCAAACTGATTGGTGATGAAAGAGTGAATCGGTGATTTGTAGTGTGAATGGTTCGTTCCGAATGCTGAAATGACAGGGTGGCGAAACTAGCTCTGTGGCGGTATCGCATTGATGCTGACATAATTATTTAACGTGAACTGTTAAGTGCGTACGATTACGTTTGGACATTCACGCCAAGGGGGTCGGAGGGGGGGGGGAGCGGCAGAGCTACAGAGGGTGAGCTGAGTAATGGGCGGAAGAGAACTGCTGGCTTATCGCGCACTTGACCCAAGTTTGACATTCATCTCGATGAAGTCTGTCTGGAATTTGCTCAGTCTTCATGTCACTGCGTGGGTTTCCCCTGGATGCTCCGACTTCTTCTTACATCACAACGACTTTCGAGTTTGTACGTTAGTTGTCTCTTGTTTGTAGCACCTGGATGGACCAAGTGGGACAATTTGGTATAAGTGTGCCAGGGTGATAGATGGTTGATGTGGAAGCGGTGGGAATCGTCATACCGTGAACAATATCATGCGAAGGACCATCATCAGATCAAATGTGACAACTGGGTCAAGGGCGTGATGAACTGGGAGAATAGATAGAAAGTTGAGAAGTACGTTCAAGGTGGAAATTGGTGTGCATCAATCCTATTACCTGAGATAGAGATGGGTATGCATAAAACGGAAGTTGAATTGGCGTGTACGGTCAAAATTATCAGGGAAGGTGGTACTATATCGGGATTCCGTTTAGCACGAGTTAACTGCTAGTCCAATATATTCACAAATATGAAGATGCAAGAAACGGCAGATGTTGTAGATACAAATTGCTGTTGTAATTTACGGCGTCGTACAGTATTTATGGAGAACGTGGTTCGTTAACTCTTCAGGTCAGGGAATTGTTCACATAGATTGTGCTTGTGCCAGGGTCGAAAGCTGGTAGAGAGGTAAGGGTGGGACAAGGTCTGGCATGGCAGTTGGATAGGTAAAGGGGGGTGATTGGCAGATGGTTTGACGTGGAGCGAGGGAAGGGAGACATTCCTTCGAATGCAGTTGGGGCACATTGAAGAGGGGTTGGAGGGTGGAGGTAGAAAAGGGGAGTCGCTGTTCCGGTTAGTTACTAATTATTAAACGGTTCCGTGTTAACACCGTTAATCTGTACAATACTCAAGCGGATTATGAGATGGTGTTCCATCAGCTTACGTATGGCCTTACTCTGACAATGGAGGAGGCCAAGTACACGAATGCGTGTGGCAATGTAGGTTAATTGGCTGGGTAAATGTAAAAATTGTCCCTAGTGGGTGCAGGATAGTGTTAATGTACGGGGATCGCTGGGCGGCACGGACTTGGTGGGCCGAAAAGGCCTGTTTCCGGCTGTATATATATGATATGATATGATATATTGTTTAGTCACTGGAATATGGCGGACGACCTCACTGACCGAGAGCAAGTATTCGGTGAAATGGTCGCCTCATCAACCTTTAGCCTCGCCGAAGTATGGGAGTCCATAGCGGGAGCACAAAAAGCAGCGAGTGACGTCAGTGGAGGTGCACGTGAACATCTCTCTCACATAGGACTACTGGTATCCTTGGACGGATGTAAGGCCTGAGGTATACTGACAGGTGTTACATCTCCTGTGCTGCAGGGGAAGGTATCTGTGGAGAGGGTGGTTTGGGTGCGCCGTGATGAATGAACCAAGGAGTTGCAGAGAGAGCGGTCTTTACGAATGGCAAGAGACATTAGGGATGGGAAGGTGTGTGTGTTGGGGGGCGGGGAATGGAGAATAATGTGTTGAATTGGGAGGCTGGTGATGTGAAGGCAAAGGACCGGGGGAACTCTTTTTTAGTTCCGTGCTGAGGCAAGGGAAGAGAGAGCTGTATTGCAAGACGCAGAGGAGATGTGGGTGAGGATCCACGCATGACAGCAGTGGGAAGACTACGTTTACGAAAGAAAGAGGTCATCCAACATGAACATAACTTTTCCTTTTTCCTTGCTGCAAATATTATATTGCAGATTTCAGAACGGATGCTAACATTATTGCAATGATATTTCTCTTGGAAATATCTTCAATTTTGAACAATCATTTCGATTTTTAATACCTTTATACGAGATAACAATTATGGTCTGCAAGGAATGCATATGGCATTTCTATTAAAATATTCAGATGCCGTCTATTCAATATAACCTGATATCTTCTTGAACACCCCAGCATAATAGTGATATTCTTGACGATAATACATGAAGCGAATTGTATGCATGACTGCCTCATAGATTATTTTTCTAATCTGATCAGCCAACCTTTCGATAAAGCTTTATTCATGTCGATATCTGTAAACTTTTGTGAGATTAAATAACTGCCGTCATAATCACATGGAACGGATCTTGCCAGTTGTTGCAATGTAAAGATCATTGTACATTAGAGCGAACGCATCCTCTAAATGAATCAGGTGTTCACGGACAAGAAACATAGGATAGCGTATACGACAATTCGTCATTTGAATACACTTTACCAAGTATTTTTCTATTCATCAGATACTTTTACACAACTTATTCTATAATTAATACTAGTTTGAGAGTCGCAGTTAGTGAAACTATACAATTGCCACCTTCAGTCAGATAGTCAGTTGAATATCAAGTAACAAATGTGCCGATCTGAACTGAAAACAGTAAATGCTGGAGAAACAATATCTGTGGGACGAGCAACAGGCAATGTTCGGGTGGAGAAATTGTCAGGGTTGTTGCTTCCACTTTTTTCTTTTATTCCACCACAGTCATTTTCGCTTTCCTTTCCGGCAACTGTGTAAACCTTTAATGATGTTGTAGCTTGGGAACACAAGTTTTTTAAAATCTATTATGCATCATATCACGGTATGGAGTGCACTTGGAAGTCCCTGTGCATATGTGAAAGTCCTTGCCACAAATGGATGTAGAGGTCAGGACAAAGGGTGCTTTATACACGGATCCATATGGCTTTGATCAGTAAGAACGTCGAAAGTTACCGAGAGAATGAAGGAGAATGCGGTTGAGAGGAAAAAATAGATACGCCACGATCGACTGGCAGTCAACCGGTCGAGTAACCTAATTCTATTCGAATGTTTGAAAGTCTTATGGTCCAAGAAAAGTTAAATCTGAAACAATTTTTCATCATGAATAGTCAGCACGTAATTGTGCGAGAGAACTCTTCACAAATGTGATTTGATAATATGGATGATAATATGGATGAAGGCAGTAAACAATGCCTAAATGGATATTACTAAGACATTTAACAAGATCCCACAATTTAGAGCGGTGCTCTATTTAATTCACAGGAAGGTCAATACAATTTTGCCATTTTGGTGATAAGGGCCCCGTGGTGTTGGTGGAAGATTTATTATCTCATTAGAAAATATGAGAACATTGTTGGATTGTTGGATCTTTGGGTTTTTTTCATATCAATTACTAATTCGGTGCGAATGTTGGATATATCATTACTAAGTTTCAGAATGACAGGAACAATATGGATGTTGTGGACCGCGTGGAAAATTAGCTGAGGCTGCAGCTGAATATCGAACAGATAGAAACCTTGACGGATCTTTGGCACGTGCCAAGATATGCGAAGTGATGAACTTTGCGAAATCATATACTATGGGGTAAAGAAGGCAAAATGTATTGTGCCGAGAAATGGAAGAACCGGGAAGACCTGACACAATAAAATGAAATTGTAAGAGGCACATGCACAATTGAAAGTTAAAAACAAGAGGAACTGTGTTTAAGGCTGGATGAAATAGTTTTTAAAAGCTCACAATAGCTCAGTGGGAAGGAACATCATTTATATTTTCAGCCAACCTTGGCGTCCGTCAGGCCCCACAGATCGTTTTAGAAAAATCCTTCTCTGTTTAATTCCGCCCGATTTATAACAGACCATATTATACTGATATGAACGATTTTCTGGTTCTGATGACAGACAATGAACTTCAAACTAAGTTCTCGCCATAAATGGGATCAGTAAATTGAAACAAATATAATACTTCAATGACCTACACTATATTTCAAAAATATCACTTTGGTTTATTATTGTTTCACGGGGACAAAATAGGGGGGGATAGATCCCAATAAATTGTGGAAAGGGATACCACGACGATAGTTATTTCATGTTACAGTAATGTATGGGTGCCTCTAAAATTATCACTTATCAACATTTTTGGATGAAATGCCCTTTGTGTTAAACCTATTTCCAACGTTTGAATATATTAGCAATGACAAGAAAGGGACGTGAAATTACATGTTTCAGTTCCTCTCTGAAGTGTCTCTGAGAAACAGCATAAATGAAAGTGTTTGTGCAAGTACTCAAATACCTTAGCATATAGCCACTGTTTTCCGCAATGGTGAAAGAGTCCTGGTAATCTGTTTCCAAAAATTGAGTATCTGTAACCTGGACACAGATGAAGCACACGAGGTTTACCATCCATAAGAAAATAAAGTTTCCAGATATTGCAACGAGTAAAATGATCGATTTCCTTCTGTTCTCAGTCTCTTGGTCAGTCTGACACGCCTCTCTATTACTCCCTCGGAGTTTGCTCCGGACTCTGTTGGCCATGATAATATGCTTTATGGTCAAGGAATTGAGCAGAAAGATCAACGCAAATGGCGCAAATGGAGTTAAGAGTGTTTCAATCCATAAAAACGCGATCCACGTGGGTGATGTGTAGAAACTTGATTTTACATTACAGGACCATGGCACCTCATTAATTACTTCCCGCGGTTCAAATACAAAGTAGACTGGAATATTTTGTAAAACGCTGAACATAAACACCGCTGTTATTACCTTCAATGCAGTCTTCAAGTTACAATATTTTGTACGTAACGAATGGCAACATATAGCAACAAATCGATCGAATGTGAAAGTGACAGTCAGCCAGACGGAACAATCGAGTGAAATATAAATCAGTGCAATAACAAGCCTGCAAATGGGGGGTAATTGAGGAATGAATGTGGAAAATATTCCTCTTTAATCTCAGCCAGAATTACACTGAAAACCAGTACCAGCAGATCGGCTACCGCCATTGATTTCAAATACTGGATGACACATCTAGTGAGGCCGCACTTTCCAGACGACAGGATAAGGATTGACATCAAATTTGCTGCAAACTAAAGAAGAAAATTGCATTACGAAATAACCCGCGAAATATATATTCATTTGCCTCAATTTGTCATGCGTGTACGTATCTTTCTTGCCTTTACGACTGGAATACCAAACTATATCACCCAGGTTTACAGTTGGAGCAGATCTGATGCTCACTTAATATAAAAAGATTTGGTCATCGAGCTAACATTCTAATGGTGAAAATACTTTAAACTGAAACCCCCTCATGTTTACTGCTCCTTGCAAAATATAAAGTTCTTTTTTAAAACATGCTGCGGTTTTCAAAGGATTATGTGGATATTATGTGCGACATATTATCGAAGCGGTTTGTCAGTTCAGTGAATATCAACAGGCGACCAAAATATCACGGCTTTATCCGAAGCGGATATGATCGGCTTTGAACGGCTATGAGGTATTCTTGAAATACCACCGGTTCACATTACGTTGTTCTCAAAGAAACTGGATGCAGTGAAATCATGTGGCTCATACAGATAATAGCGTACGGTAAGGGTAAAAGCAATAACAAATGTACCACCGACCGAATTTAAAACGTCATAATGATACAAAAATAGTAATTCAGCTTGATGAATTGCAAAAGTAAACACTAAGTAACAATAACGAGATAACAGAATAATGGAGAGTTAAGAGCAAGGACATTTGGCGCTGCCTCCCTCAAAGTGGTGTGATTAAGGAGATTGATAGCAGTGGAGAAGAATCCTTCATTAAATATGGACGTTACAGAAGGCAAAAGAGGGATAACGGAATGGTCTGGGCAGCAGCCATCTAGCATGCCCGTTGGACTGAAGAAAACGGCAACTCTACGATAGATTTTTCAGTGTTTCACTACCCTCTGCATGATCAGGCATTTAAAGACTGTGACTTTGCGGTACTTGCTTGAGAACGAATCCGTGGAAATACTGTGTTCAGCGCATCTGCCTGGTTTGCAGAGAATACTCGTGGACATGCCGAATATATGCTGATGCGTTTTCTTGTTACCGCATCTCCGTGAAGGGACCAGCTATGGCTCTGGTGATATTAATGCCACAGAACATGAAATGTTGACCACATCTAGAGATGAGATGGGGCGATGTTCTATCCTCTTCGCTTCTTTTGGTTCAAACGCAACTGTGTCGCATAAATGTTAACGGCCAGATAGGTGTCCTGAATTATTGACACTTTGTTCCGGATTTCCTTCCTCTATTTCGTCTCATCATTCTTGTCGAAGTTCCCGTCAGTATCATCGGCTAACATAAAGAACGAGTAAACGTCGTACGTGGTCAAACACGCATGGATGTATACGGAGTAGAGCATGAACTGAGCACACAGCCCCGAGCAGTAGCAGTGTTGTGAACCAGCCTTGTGGAGATGTTATAACCAGTTCTACGTGGCAGGAGCCTGCCTGTCCTGAAGTCCAGAGATCATTTGCTGGTGGGTACCCGACGACCAAGGATGCTTATTCATTTCAGATTTTAATTTTCACGTGTTTGGCACTCATGTTACATTAATTTTTCTCGTGGATACCGTCGCACACGCGCCTCCCCACTGATAACCACATACGTGTGATTTTCGCATCTTATGTGCAAATGTGACGTTTAGAGCTCGCAGCTGTATGTAAATTGTTCCCCTCTTAAGCATACACACTTCTGGCATTTCTCATTCCTTTCCTCAAATGTAATAAACTAGCAGAGGATAACCTTTAAAATTTTCATAGTCGCCTGCTGTCCATTTCTCTCCCCTTAGACTCGACGTACGCACGTTTTAGTTCCGATATGGCGGACCAAGCAGGCTTACGTGTGATATCCGCCACGGAATTAATTCATACATTAATTCGGCACATGTAGCACGGACCGAGGTCGTGACTTTGGAAAAGCCGGACAACCTTTGATACTCAACAGATATCGACAGTTTTTGTGTGAAATACCTCCAAAGGCTCAAGGCAAGCAAGAAAATATTGGAATAGATTTAACACACTAAATAATGAAACACATCAGCATTAAAACAAATGATTTCGTTTAAACATCTTAGGCTTGTGCCAAATAATTCAAACACATTGAGAAATGGAAGGGCAATCACTTGCTTTAATTACTGTCGCCACATTGACTAGGACCATATTCAAATAATTTTGTCACGCTACCTTTTATTATCTGGCTGTATGGCATTACATCGGTGGCGGATACAAATTGTGCTCATACTCTCTATTCTTTGTTCCAATTGTAAACACACGTGTTCTGTCAATACAGAAATGAACGACAGAAAGACGGGCATCAGTCCGCAAGGTCCCCTCGGTGGTGTCCTGATGCTTTGAAATTCAGTCAATAACAGATGGTAGACAGTTGTTTCATGAGCCAAGAAAAACCGGGCAGCATATCTGAACCGCAGAGGCACAACTTGCCAATAGGTTCACAGATCGGCCTTCCACGCATTTACATCCCGACTCGTTGCACTGACTGGCAGGTTAGCATCATCCCGCTAAAGATTTGCAGTTTGCAAAGCCCTGAATACGTGGGATCATCGTCTATCTTGCAAGCCGAATCCACTCGGAAACATAAATGTAAGGCCCAGGCGATAGAGGTCTGCGCGCCATCCCCGGAACAACCCTGGTGGACTTCTGACAATACGTGCACTAGGAAAGGTTTGCGTTCACGTTTGGTAATCTCGAAAACTTGCAAATATGTAAACATATAAAGAAGCAACACGATGAAATGTCTCGAGCTGTGGTTGCTGTAGGTCTGATGGGTTGAATTTGAACTTAAACGCCCTCTCAGCTCAATAATGTCCAATAACCATATCTACACTATTAAACAACACCATGCATAAAGAGAGAGCTTGTCCTTGGAAATGATTATGCGTAGTTCCTCTGGATTTCCGGATACATGTAAAATTTCGTGAAAGCACTACCATGCAACACATCGACCCAAACTACTAAGCCTGGAGCATGCCACAATCTCCGCTACACAACCCTTCACAGTCTGCAGATGAATTCTCAACACTTTAATCCCATCTCGGCGACAAAAACAAAAATGGTAGCGATTAAATCTGACAGAAAAATCTAAAAGCAACAGGCGTTACCTTTCTTCTTGAATGTCTACTGAATGTAAAAGTTAAACCTCCCTGAAATGCAACGGCGAATTTGCTTTCTCCGCTGTGCATTACAGTATTCTGATGTCTTCTTTCCAGTGTTCTGTGTTATTTATAACAAATTATCATCGTTTATTTCAGTATTAGGCACAAGTAATATATTCATCAATAGATTAAATTTACACATTACACGGCTATTCAAACTGGTAGGTCAAATCAGGAGAGTTTTAGTTTGTGCAAATTGTAATTAAATGTTACAAAGCTTCAAAATAAAGTTTCTGCATTCTGTAAATGTTACAAAGCTTCAAAATAAACGATGGTGCTCAGCCTCAATTATCCATGAACTAATTTAGTTGAGGATTCACAGTTGAAATAAAAATACGTCAGTTTTATGGATACTCACCGGCAGATCCCCTCTACTTGCATGTTTTATTTCGCGATATCATATCATATCATATATATACAGCCGGAAACAGGCCTTTTCGGCCCACCAAGTCCGTGCCGCCCAGTGATCCCCGCACATTAACACTATCATACACCTACTAGGGACAATTTATATGTCACAATATGTTATCAGGCAGATGGAGGTATCTGCGATCATCGCATGTACAAGGACTATCTTGCATGATTGACATTCTTTGGGGAGAGCTCCAGAATACAAAGAATCCGACAAACGTTTTTTTCTGTATTTCGACCGTGAAGTCTAAAGATAAAATCAGCTACGATCAATAATGCTCAGCAGCAAGCCGCCGTACGGTTACTTGTTCTTCGTATAATGAAGCTACGCAAAATCAACTGCATGGAAGGAAAATAGAAAGCTTGAACCATTGCATTTATATGCAGACCCTTTTTGAGAAGCGTGCACGAGGACAGTGTTAGGTGGACTGTGTATGAGAAGCGGAAGGAAAGCTTGTTGTGTCCAATAGACAACTGATATTAAATATATAAATTATCATATTACTTATATAACGTGTTAAAATAATTTACCGTCAAAGAAATTCAATCATTTTTTCACATGATTGTTAGCTCCAGTACATTAGTGAGCTAAGCATGATACTTCGGATCAGGTAGCGAGAAGCATTATTTTTACAGTACGCTGTTTGTATTAATAATTTCATAGAAAACTAATCTTTTCAGATATATTTGCTATGATGTTTCATATCGTCTGTTAGCATTTCAACGTATATCTGTAAATCCATTGCATGACTCACCTACCTGGGACTCCAATGATTGCAAGGATAGGATAATAAATACTCTCGGTCTTCAGGAGTGCAGGCTTTTCCATATTTAGTTGGAAGATTCCTTTCTAGTCTGTTCAATGGGCACACGGAACTCCCGATGTCATATTTAGCTCTTACTTATACTTTACAGAAACCTCGAGGGAGGAATCAACATGCAAGATGATTGGTACTATTCAATCACGATCACGTTAATTAGGTTGTTTGTTTCATGCCCGTCATCACTGTTAAAATGTTAACCTTTAGACACATATTTCATCAATTGAAATCGTCAACACATGAAACATCGATTTAAAAGTTTTTGTAGACGCTTTATTGCGGTTTAATTTGAAATCTCTTCATTAGCTGCCTCAATAAGTTCAATGTGCACATTCTCTTCAGTTTTGCAAGTATCATGTGCAATTAAAATCTGAGGAGATATCTGTGATTATACGAACAATCAAGTTTACCGAGACTGTGAAAGAGTCTGAATATGTGACAGAAATATTGCACAAAGCATAACAAAAACATGGCTATTTATAATTACTGTGATCCAATGCGCTCGCACTAAAGACAATCGTTCATTTGCACCATCTTTAGCAAAACGTCATTGTTTTAGTCTTTCTGCAGCGGATTGAATTATGTTTTTTTATGTGATACCTTGTGAGATATTGGACCGAAGGACGACTTTTCCAATTTATTGTAATTCTCATTCCCGTGCTCTCTTTCAACACATCTGCCTGTCCACCTAGTTTCTAACTCAGCACCATCGATGCAGACTGGTTCATGAACTCCACCTCTCCCCATAAATCCAATACCTAGCTCTTTCGTCTTTCTGAAATGAGGGAATAGGCTGTTATTTTGACATCATGTTACGAAGT
Organism: Rhinoraja longicauda; assembly: GCF_053455715.1. Classification (NCBI taxonomy): domain Eukaryota; kingdom Metazoa; phylum Chordata; class Chondrichthyes; order Rajiformes; family Arhynchobatidae; genus Rhinoraja; species Rhinoraja longicauda. The sequence continues at coordinate 56,198 of NW_027601493.1, read as the reverse complement.
TCTCAATCTCCTTGTGAGATCCGGCCGACCATGGTGTAATTATCTACACTCCTGTAAATTGAGTTGAGGCAAGGTCTGGCCACACAGCCGTAAATGTATGGGGCGAGAGTAAGAGGCGGACGATGCGGCTTTGCTGTGCGTCGATTTTGAAAATGATCGCGGATGCTAATTTGGCGCCTACCTTTTCTGATTGTGTGAATGGGTGAGGGAGTCAGCGGCAGAGGGCGTGATGACTGCAAATTACATGACTTTGAAGATGGGTTTGGTTGGGATTATGATATCGATTGTGGATCCATGGACAATAAATAGTAGTCAAGTCAAGTCAAGTCAATTTTATTTGTATAGCACATTTAAAAACAACCCACGTTGACCAAAGTGCTGTACATTTGATTAGGTTCCAATAGAAGAAAAAAAATGAAAACATACAGTAGCACGCAAACAGTTCACAGCGCCTCCTCAATGAGCCTCAAACGCTAGGGAGTAGAAATATGTTTTGAGCCTGGACTTAAAGGAGTCGATGGAGGGGGCAGTTCTGATCGGGAGAGGGATGCTGTTCCACAGTCTAGGAGCTGCAACCGCAAAAGCGCGGTCACCCCTGAGTTTAAGCCTAGACCGTGGGATAGTGAATAGCCCCAAGTCGGCCGATCTGAGGGACCTGGAGTTAGAGAGGGGGGTTAGAAGATTTTTGATGTAGGGGGTGGAGTGTCCATTTAGGGCTTTATACGTGAATAGGAGGAGCTTGAAGTTGATTCTGTACCGTACAGGGAGCCAGTGGAGAGAGGCCAGAATCGGGGTGATGTGGTCCCTTTTACGGGTACCCGTCAGGAGTCTCGCTGCGGCGTTTTGGACCAGTTGCAGGCGGCACAGGGAAGATTGGCTGATCCCAGTGTATAGGGAGTTGCAGTAGTCTAGGCGGGAGGAAATGAAAGCGTGAATGATTTTTTCTGTGTCGTCGAATTTGAGGAAAGGTTTGATTTTAGCTATGGTTCGAAGTTGGAAGAAGCTGGCTTTTACCACAGCGTTGACTTGCTTATCAAATTTTAATGCAGAGTCAAATATCATGCCGAGGTTTTTGACATGCGGTTTGACTAGGCAGGATAGGCTTCCAAGACTGCCTGTTATCAATTTGATGGAGTCGGGGGGGCCGAATAGGATGACCTCAGACTTGCTCTCATTTAATTGGAGGAAGTTCTGTGCCATCCAACATTTTATGTCCTCAAGGCAGTGTGAGAGGCTGTTTAAATTTGACTGGTTGTTGGGTTTCAGGGGGAGGTAAAGCTGAGTGTCATCGGCATAGCAGTGGAAAGAAATGCCTGCCTTTGAATGATTTGGCCAAGGGGGAGCATGTATAGAGAGAAGAGAATGGGGCCTAGGATTGAGCCTTGTGGAACTCCGCAGGAGAGGCTAGTTGGAGCAGAGGAATAACTGCCTATGTTGATGGCGAAACTCCTATCTTTGAGGTACGAAGCGAACCAGCTCAGGGCAGTGCCATCAATGCCAACCGCGTACCGGAGACGGTCAATAAGGATGGTGTGGTCCACTGTATCGAATGCTGCGCTGAGGTCGAGAAGGAGCAGGATTGCACAGTCGCCGGTGTCGATGGCGAGAAGCAGGTCGTTGTGTACCTTCAACAAGGCAGACTCTGTGCTGTGGTGGGCTCTGAAACCTGACTGGAAACTTTCCAGGATGGTATTTTGGTGCAGGTAGGACACTAATTGGTTAAGGATTGCCTTTTCAAGGACTTTTGACAGGAAAGGCAGTTTGGAAATGGGTCTGTAGTTGCTAGGCAAGGTGGGGTCTAGGTTAGGTTTTTTCAGTAGGGGCTGGACCACCGCGTGCTTGAAACTGGTTGGAACAGTGCCAGTGGCCAGAGAACTGTTGATAATAGAGAGGATGCTGGGACCAGCTATTGCAATGACATCCTTCAGAAGGGCAGTGGGGGCAGGATCAAGGGGGCAGGTTGCAGGTTTCATAGCGGAGATAAGCTTTGCAAGGGAGGATAGAGTGACGGGTTGGAAGCAGTCCAATTTAGATGAACAGACTAGTGAGACAGCTAGGTCACGGGTGGGAGGGGAAATGTTCATTCTAATATTCTCAACTTTGTTGGTGAAAAATTTAGCGAATTCTTCGCACTTAGCAGGGGACCCAACTAAGCTGGTACTGGGGGCGGGACATATGACAGAGGTAATTGTTCTAAATAGGACCTTGGAGTTATGAGAGTTTTTGGAAATAAGGTCGGAGAAGTATTGTGCTCTAGCAGACTTTACTGCTTCCTGGTATTTGAGAAGATTGTTTCTCAGAATTTCGAAGGAAATTTGAAGCTTGTCACATTTCCATCTCCTTTCTGATTTTCTGCACTCCCTTCTTAGGGCTTTGGTGGTGTCATTGAGCCACGGCCGACCTTTGGGCTTAGGCTTTTTCATTTTAAGGGGAGCGATAGAATCCAGGATGGAAGAGCAAGTGATATTAAATAAAGAGGCGAGATCCTCAGTGCTGAGATGGGGGGGAGAGGCCTCAATAGTGCACATGTTGGGGGCAGCTGTGAGAGCCTCGGAGAATTTACTGGCAGTCAATGAATTTATGTCGCGGGAGTAGCGAACAGGGAGATGAGATTTTGCGGGAGATAAAGGCAGAGATGCGTCAAAAATGATAGCGCTGTGGTCCGATAGACAGGCTTCAGTAGTTTCAATGTTGTTGATTGGGAATCCGGACGATAACACTAGGTCGAGAGTATGGCCTAACTTGTGAGTGGGTCCCGTGGTGTGAAGAGTCAGATTGAAGGACTCAACCAGGTGCATAAATTCACTCACAAGAGGCTTAGTGGGACAGCAAACATGAATATTAAAGTCACCAAGAATCATGATCCGGTCAAATTTGGGCAAAATGCTAGAAATCAGATCAGCAAATTGGGTGATGAAGTCCTTATGCATTTTTGGTGGGCGATACACAAGAACAATTAAGAGGGGGTAGGCTAGGCCTACTTTAATTAGTTGCACCTCGAAACTGGAGAAATGATCAGCGTTCAGGAGGCGGCAGTTGAAATGTTTCTTAAACACAGTGGCTAAGCCCCCACCGCGTCCGGAGAGCCTAGGCGAGGTGAAGAAGTGACAGTTATCAGGACAGAGTTCCACGAGTGGAGCAAGCTCACCAGGGTTAAGCCAGGATTCTGTGAGCAGTAGGAAGTCCAATCCACGGGTGATGAAGAAGTCGTTGAGGATGAAAGTCTTGTTTTGGAGGGATCTTACGTTGATCAGGGCCACTTTAGTAGGGACAGTAGGGACAACAGGTGAGCTTCGGTCCGGTAGCGGCTCCCACGCCAGCGGGCGGAGGTTCAGGGAGACCACGCCGCTGCGCTTCACAGATGGCCTTGCTGGGAGCCCACGGGCCGGCAGTCCAGGGACCGGGATGATCGGTCGAAGAGCGGCATACCTGAGCTCCAGGGAGCGCCGGTGGGTGGAGCTGTAAGGTCGACCAGGTCCGACTTCGCAGCGCTGGGCGAGGTAGGCCGCTGTTGGATGAGCGCGGGCGAGGTTTTTTAAATTTTCGAATGTTCCCGCGCGTTTACCCCGCCTCCTAGCGCGGTGCGTGTGGCGGTGGATGTAAGGCTGGGCCCGCACATCTACCGGGAGTTCATCGAGGAGCGATCGCTGGAAGAAACTTTGTCCGGGACCTGGACTGAAGAAGTCGACGACGGAGGGTCGGATCAACAGGAGGGTTCGGCCTTCTTCTCCAGGTGTTCTGGAGATGACTACCGTAGCGCCATGGAGATGCCGCCCGATGCATTGTCCGAGAACGGTAGGCAAATTGTAATCTATCAAGGGTGACCCTGCGCTGGAGGTAATGTGCCCATGATCACCGGCTTTAGACACGTTATGTTTGTGGATGTCAGGGACACTGCACTGCAGCCATACGAGTCAGGTAGGTGTTATTTCTTCTTTGTCCAACATCACCAATATATTGAAGACAGAAAGAGAAGCACGGCCTTAAATTTCCTCAAATATGAATTATTTTTCAGAAGCGTGGTGATCAGAAATCTTTAAGCAACTTGCGAGTACAAGTCTGTAAATTTACAGGCTTTTATCATACCAAAAAAAATGAATGTTGTGATGTTGTTTCTCAGCAAATGCTGCCGGCGTAACCCTCCAGTTTGTTTTGCGTGGCAACGCACGGTCACATTCAGCGGGATTAGACGAAACAAACTTCCAACCTATTTTCACACCAGAATTGATTCTTAAATGTTCACTTTATTATCAGTAGTCTGCTGAGAGGTGTAACGCCTGAGTTTTCCAGCTGGCTGAAATTGTCAGTGAACTATACAGGATTATGGTAATGACGCAGACATATTTTAATCTGTCTGTAGTCTTCTTGGGATTGAACAGACAACCTTCTCGTCCATATAACGTGTGGACATTACTGATGAAGAAAATCGTGATACACTCGTCCCTAGAAACATTTATGAGATTACCATGCTCCCCCAGCTAATGCCATCTATCGGCCTTCAGGGCCTTAATCTCGAATGATCACTGGTGCCCTGCATTGATTACCGTTTCCAAACAATGACCACAGATTATCACGTTTCCATGATGAAAATGAAAGATAATCAAGTAGAAATCCTGGCAAAAAAATAATCTTTCCACCTATATTTGCAACACGATTATTTTGGTTCCTGAAGGCCATCCGAAATGCAATTACCAGGAACGGCGCAGTGAGATTTCATTTTCATGTTCTCTGTATTATTTTGGTGGCAACAATTGTCTTTGCCGACAGTCCTCCGCACGCAGTAATGGGATAAATTTGAAAGTAACGGCGCAGTGGGCGGATTATGCTTTACTCTCTATTTTGTTGTTCAATAGCGAGGACAAATGTTTCAGAAAACACAGACACCGCAGATTGAGATTGAGATTGCAGATTGGCGGCTCAAGATCCTGCAGCAGGGCTCAGATTGCGCGAGTGCAGACCAAGGGAAATCAGCATAAACATAGAAACATAGAAAATAGGTGCAGAATAGGCCATTCGGCCTTTCGAGCTAGCATCGCCATTCAATATGATTATGGCTGATCATTCAAAATCAGTACCCCGTTCCTGCTAAATCCCCATATCCCTTGATTCCGTTAGTCCTAAGACTTATATCTAAAAGTGGTGAGACGGAACATGAGACGAGTTGCGATATTCTGATTTATCCATTTCTTAAATCCATTCAAACATTTTCTGAAGTGTAGTTGTTCCTGCAGAGAATGTTCTGTTTTTGCAGTTATAATTTTATATCTAACTGATTACTGATATCCGACCAATATCAGGAAACGCAGGTTGTCAATAGTCAATAGTCAATAGTCAATATATTTGTCACAGACGCATAAATGTGCAGTGAAATGAAAAATTACCCACAGTCCAACAATAAGACCAATAAAAATAAGCAATAAAAATATGCAATAACACACAATCACAAACCAACACCAAACAAAAAGAAACATCCATCACAGTGAGTCTCCTCCTGTCACCTCCTCACTGTGATGGAAGGCCAGAATGTCTTCTCTCTTCCCTGCCGTCTTCTCCCGCGGTCAGGCTGTTGAAGTTGCCACGTCGGGGCGGTCGTGGCTCCCGACATTGAAGGTTGAAGGAACTCGGGTCAACCAGCATTTGGGGAGGGAATTGACGTTCCCTTCTTCAGATTGGTAACCATTCGACAGTTTGAAGGATGGTCCCGACCCAAAAAATCGTCAATCAGTAGAGAAACCAACGTAATAGGATGAGGATCACATCTGTCAAAAGCAATATTCGATCAGATATTAGCGTATATTTAAGTTGGTGCATTTATCCTGTAGTGAAAACTTCCTGCAGATATGGAGTTTTCCAATCGATATTGCCTGACAACCTGATCATATATAGCTGATTCTAATCTTATGTTCATCTTCAATTTTGACTTTTCTATCAATATGTCTGCGTCCTTTAGCGTTTTTAAATTATCCATGACAAGCCCGGACAAATCATCACTTTTTAAGAAGATTATCTCCGTCGTCCTTGTTCTACCCGCGTAAGAGGCGTTTTCTGAATTACAATCCATATTTTAATAAACCATATAAACTGCGTCGCCGACCCTGTGCGAATTTCGCTGCACTTCCCTTTTAGGGAGTGACGTAAACAATTATATTCAAATTCCAAATATATCCATAATGTGTTTTAACAGGCACGTTAACAGGAATGTCAAGGGTTTGAATCTAGAACCGGAAATTATTTTATAAACGGGATCCCGTGCCATCCTTCAGTCGGACAGAATCTATTTTCCTAGTTAAATTCAGCAAACACACCAGTCGCCGACTGAGGTCTATTTATATCTCAGGGAAAACTTGATACTGATATGAGCATTATCTGTGATCTATTTCTAATGTCATATTTTGTTGTTATCCTTCTGGATAACTGCCGTTAACACATTCTGCAATAAACTTCAAACGAGAAGCAATACATAATGTTTTATTTATTTTCTCACAAAGCATTCTTGTCGAAGAAATTCACTAATTTCTTGTGAACCGTTATTCTCTTGTTTAGTTGGAAAACTATTACTCTTCATTCCTTTTAGCTAATTGAGATACGAAGTTTTAAACAAGCACGTGAAATTTATAATGATTCAGATATGTTGAAATTGTGCTACATTGGTAAAGAACAGTCTTATTGTAGTGCTTGGAATATTGTACCAGTGTTATTGGAGTTTTGGATACGTGCAGCGTATTCATAATGAAATCCTAATTTCTGCATCTCTTGAGGTTTATGATGTTGAGTTCGGCTCAGGAAACCGTTAGGACCAGGGCAACCCTACACGCCTCCAGACGCAGAGCAAGAAAATCTAAACACCATCAACGTATTAGTTGGAAATCTGAAATGGTAACAGAAAGAGTGTGGAATAGAAGTAGCTAATATTTCGTGTCTGAGGCTCTTGACCCAGTTCCGCAGAACTGCGGAAAATGAGAAGGAACATTTGTCTCCGTAGTACAGTAGGAATATGATGGCAATGAGTGTAATAAACTAACCTTTAAGAGTTTGTCCGGGTTGTTGCAGAGTGAGTGGAGGGCTGCACGTTCAGGAGGGGTGTCCGGGTTGTTGCAGAGTGAGTGGAGGGCTGCACGTTCAGGAGGGGTGTCCGGGTTGTTGCAGAGTGAGTGGAGGGCTGCACGTTCAGGTTAATAAACTAACCTTCTCTGTTAGTATGAAGTTATGCAACCATCAGGATTAGTTATGGCAGATATCAAACTGGATTAAGTGAATAAGTACAAATACCTGGTCCTTCACAGAAGCAACAATCTTACGTTGCCTTTACGCATAATCTACTAATTTTACCTAAATTACTTCGAGCTCTGCCGATGAGGAGAAGCAACTGGGCATCGCGTTCTTCGCAGTGTTGCCATCACTGATGGTCGGTGCGCTCAGCATGGGTCGACTGACATGCTTCTCTGTTGCATGTCCCCATGATCCCCATGATACATAATAAATCAAATCACTCAATTACCTGTACGGGAAATCCTGTTCCGGACTACAATTGCCTCCCCAATACCATTAACATTCAAAGATCTTCCTCTGCCAATATCTACTGAAGTCGTGAAAATAGAAATTTCTTCTAAAGATACATGTCCCGAAACCATCTTGATGCTCGGCGAACGTGCCTTGGGAAAACAGGGATACTTCGTCCCATCATCCTCAGAGCGACATTTAAGAATCGCAGAAGAAACGTGCAATACTGGGATGATGGTAACGAAAACAATTAAATCTTGCGTCGCAGACGTCCCTATCAATCCCAACCATCCCTTTGCAGATCCCCGCAGAGGCCACGTACTCCTCCTATTATTATCTTGTTTCCTGCATCTTGGCTGCCTCTTGAAGAAGTCCCTCAGCCAGGTTGAAACATAGAAACATAGAAAATAGGTGCAGGAGGAGGCCGTTCGGCCCTTCGAGCCAGCACCGCCATTCATTGTGATCATGGCTGATCGTTCACAATCAATAACCCGTGCCTGCCTTCTCCCCAAATCCCTTGTTTCCACTAGCTCCCAGAGCTCTATCTAACTCTCTCTTAAATCCATCCGGTGATTTGGCTTCCACTGCCCTCTGTAGCAGAGAATTCCGCAAATTCACATCTCTCTGGGTGAAAACGTTCCTTCTCACCTCAGTTTTAAATGGCGTCCCCTTTAATGTAAGACTGTGGCCCCTGGCTCTAGACCCGCCCAACATTGGGAACATTTTCATGCATTTAGCTTGTCCAGTCTTTTTATAATTTTATATGTTTCTATAAGACCCCCTCTCATCCTTATAAACTCCAGTGAGTACAAGCCTAGTCTTTTCAATCTTTCCTCATATGCCAGTCCCGCCATCCCAGGGATCAACCTCGTGAACCTACGCTGCACTGCCTCAATTACAAGGATGTCTTTCCTCAAATTACGGGACCAAAACTGTACACAATACTCCAGATGTGGTCTTACCAGGGCCCTATACAACTGCAGAAGAACCTCTTTACTCCTATACTGAAATCCTCTTGTTAACTTTCTTCATTGCCTGCTGCACCTGCACGCCAACTTTCAGTGATTGGTGTACAAGGACACGCAGGTCTCACTGCACCTCCCCTTACCTAACGTAACACCATTGAAATAATAATCTGCCTCCTTGTTTTTGCCGCCAAAGTGGATAAACTCACATTTATCTATATTATACTGCACCTGCCACGCATCTGCACACTCACTCAACGTGACCAGGTCACCCTGCAACCTCCGTTGGTAATGTTTTATTTTGCATCTAGGACATAATTACATCATTCAGATCCTAACAGGTATTATGTTCTCACATTTTCTGATCGGAAGATATACAAAACCATTCTATTCTGCAGAGCAATCGTCCGGATGTCCACCGCCTACGCAGTTATTTCTTCCAAGGCTAGGGCAGTGTCATTGGTGTCTTTATTGACGCAGAGGCCAGATTGGTGCTTTCTCTCTCTCACCATTTCCCATGCCCTTGCAAGGAAATGCATGAGCAAATAATCTTTCCGTGTTGACTGTTGAGCATATTTGGGACATGGACATGGAATGGCGAATAAAGGAATCAAAATGGGCTAAATAATATGAGCCTCAACTATCATGGGGCAACCAGGAATCAACCTTTTGGCCGCAGACAAAGTAGATACTATTGCAGCCAATGAAGGATTCTACGGAAAGCGGAAAACAGATGTCCTGAAAAGGGTCTCCAGTTGAAAGGTTTCGAGCCGTAATGTGACTGAAGCTATTACGTGTACTGTCATAGGGATCATCAAAGACATTGAAATATCGACGGCACAAAGTGCTCCCTACTTTGTGGCCCCGCTATTTTGCCTGACACGGTAAATTGTCCTTCCGGCCTTACTTCACTAAAGGGCTCAGAAAGGTCCAGAAAGTGGAATATCAGTAACCGTTGTATTTGGGCTTGTATTTGCATCGGTTCTTTTGGTAGACATACAACAGACCGGACAGTGATATGTTTCTGGGGGATGTACGACGGCCGTTTCCGACACGTTGAAAGGGATAAGATTATGGTGGATTCTTGCTGGTTCAGAATTAACCTATCCGGAAAACATATGAAGAATCAGTGAAACAAACTGTGGATTGATGATTTGGCACAATGGTGACGTGTAATAAAAACTCAGTATATCTTTGGAAACTGACATGATTAACCAGACACCGTACACCGTACACCGGCACGGTAGCGCAGCGGTAGAGTTGCTGCTTTACAGCGAATGCAGCGCCGGAGACTCAGGGGTCCTGACTACGGGTGCTGCAATGTAAGGAGTTTGTACGTTCTCCCCGTGATCTGCGTGGGTTTTCTCCGAGATCTTCGGTTTCCTCCCACACTCCAAAGACGTACAGGTATGTAGGTTAATTGGCTGGGTAAAGGTAAAAATTGTCCCTAGTGGGTGTAGGATAGTGTTAATGTGTGGGGATCGCTGGGCGGCACGGACTTGGTGGGCCGAAAAAGCCTGTTTCCGGCTGTATATATATGATATGATATGATATGATAATCTCAATATAGAAGTCATAGCGATAACGACAGTCATCGTCACAATAACGATAGTCATCGTTACCAATTAGTGCTCCATTTTTCATCGTCCTCGTTCTTCGTCTGTTTACAATGCACAGCCTGAATCCAGTGAGTTTTTCCTCCACGTTTTACTGCAGTACTTATTACCTGGAGCACCTGATATTACCCTTCCCATCTACATACTAGGTACTAAGTTATTCATACTCATTAGTACTAAAGGTATTAATTCTAACGATTTCAGTCCAGTTTCATGGCAATATTTTCCCAATTTGATTTTGATCACCCCTTTGTGTCTTACCATCATCCCTGATGATTGTCAGTGATACGTGCAATGTAATTTCTGTTTAACTCTCAGTGCATTGCAAACCGCTCTCAGAACTTTCCCGGCAAATGGGATCCTCTATCACTATCTAGGTATCCCGGTAATCCATATCTATAAATTATTTCCTTTAATGTATAGCAACAATATTTGTCAGCCTCACCAGCAGCGAAATGAGAATGAATATACAATAACTGATATAGATTCATTCCCAGCTTCCTTAGATAACTATATAAATCTCTCTGCAGTCGTTCAAAAGGTTCAGCGCCTCTCATCCTGAGTGTGACGAGTTTGCGCTCTTGTCCGACATTTTACTTCTGAGAAACAGCATATCTTGCGCAGAATATTGCCGCTGTGGAGGACCATTCAGCTGCATGTCAGTAAATAAACAGTAATTTGGTAATCCCCCCTCTGCACATGTGACGTTGTCCGTGAACACCAGCCGCTAAATAGGGTAACATCGTTATAGGGGCAATGGGTAAACCATTGGGCATGGTCTAAATCTGTTCAGAGTTCTGCCATGGCCATAAGTGGCGCCATCCCTGGTGTTCCGGTTTGGGGGCAATTGCACCGAAGTCCAATAGATCTGTTTTGAGAAATCGTAAGATGCGAAGGGGAAGGGTGAACCACAAAGTTTCGAATTTAAGCTCCTGCTCCTCTGGAACGCTTTAATTGATTCCAACGTTTCCACCCACGACATAATAAAAAAGGCCAGTGAAACTAGTCGATATATATTAGGTGCGTCCAGGCGAGTGTTTTGGGACATGATTTTGATAGTCATAATGGAAACAGAGCAGTGTTCGGTCTTATCATATGAAATGTCAGCGAGAAAATGATAGAATTATCGCTGGGAGGACATTTTAATAATTATGTCAGTTTCAAGATAGTTGTGAAGACGAAGTTCGTTGCTCATTTTACGATCCAAATCCATAGGAAACCTGACGTCAGTAGAGTAGATACGGGCCTAGCAAAAGCAGATGCAGAACGTCAAGACAAGTACAGAAATTAAGTACATTTCTTGGGGGAATAATTGAGGCTTAAGATCGGGCGTAATATGAAAATTAAAGGAGAACGAGCACTATGAAATAGTATTGGCAACTACGGTGAATGCAAAGATATTTTTAAACACATGAGGACTAATTACTAAATTGGGGAAGGAATGGGAGAGGGAGCGAGAGCTGAACTATGTAACACAGCGGAATCGCTGATAGCAGAGGGGTCTAGCTATGACAACAGGGAGAACCAGCGTTTACTGAAGACAAAGTACAACCCGGATGTCTTAGAATGGAATTGAGCGAGTTCCATCTGGGAAGCAGATGCGACGGAGACGAAAAGATGAACGTGTGGGATACCGCCTTCACGAGAAGTGTGGTGGGAGGAGGTATAATGCAGATAACTGTGTTAGTCGGTGGGCTTGTTGTCGACAGCAAGTCTGTCCTTTGCGGTGTGGGAGTTACTGGTAAAGTTAAGTAAATCAACGTGTTCTAAGCGGTCGCACGTGACAGCCCCAATACAATCGTTGATGTAGCGGAGAAAGAGTTGGGGCATGGTGCAAGTATACGGAAATAAAAGCGGGAAGTACGGAACTGGGTAGCCACAGTTGGAGGCACTGATGGTGAGATAACCAGAGGCGATGAGATGGTGCAGTGTGGGAGATGATGATTATATGTTGGTCTGTGGATTCATAGTCAAGGGGCGGGTGGGAGGAGGTATCCGTGAGCTGCCGCTTGGCCTCAGCACGTCTCGTGTGCTCGGCAGGTCCAGGCGTTTGGCACATGGAATCCACGACAATTTGTTTAGAATGGGTAATTATGAATGGTTGATTTTCTGATTGTTCGTCTGTAATCAGTGTTCCTCTGCAGGGCAAGCGCTGGGACTCGTGTTGCTTCTGATGTGGAGAACGGCAAAAGTGCGAAAGTTGGAAGTATATTCAGTATTTTTGAGAATTGGTTATGCCGTGGATAGAGCAGGATATTAAACAGATGTAACGTGGGCCAAAGCGATGGTAAATTCCATTGAACCTCGACATGTCAGAGGTGTTGCACTTCAGGAAGGGAAATCGATGTGGGACACACGGAGTAAATTGTCGGGAGAGAAGGAATGGTGACACACAGAATGACCTTGGTCTTCCTGCCCACTGTTCCCTCAAAATGGGTAGACAGGTTAGAGAATAATGCCAAAGGCTTCACTTCCTGGGTCGTAGAAACTGGATAATTATGTTGCAACTTTACAACAGACACATAAGACCGCACTTAGTTCATTTATTACATCTGCGTTCTGCACCAGCTCTGAAGCTTATGGTTATGCATGGATCAGCGCAACGGTGATTTACCAGCATGCTGGCAGGATTAGAAGAATTTATTTATGGGAATAAATCGGATCATCCTGTGTCACCTGGAGCGGAGGTGGCAGGGGTGGGGGGGAGGGGGGGATGGTATGCTGATAGATATACTTAAAATTCTAAGAAGTATAAAAAGCTCATATGAAAAAGCTTTTATCCTTAAATAAATGTTATTCGGAAGATCAGGGGAACGAGCAATATGTTACACAATGAGTGTCATATCTGTAACTCGTGGCCAGAGCAGATGATGAGATTTAACAAATTGTCTACCTTCTCCATTTCTGGTACATTGATACAATTGTATTTCCTTTCTTTGTAGTGAATTTTCCTCGAGTATCATCTTACGCCGAAACACTTCCACACGATCAAATTCTAACTCATGCTTTCTATCCTTCGCCTCACTACTATCTCAATTTGTAAGCCCACAGACACCAATAGTTTTCTTGGCTGCACCTCTTCACATGTACCTCTAAATTGGTCATGTCATTCGCTCTGATCTATCCTTTGGCTTGTCTGTTCTGCCGCAACATTCCGGCATACTGAATTGCAGATACAGGCTTTCAAAAGAGACACAGATCGTTAAAGTAACGCGCTATAGAACATGGGTAGTTTCACGGGGAAATGAAGAGCATGGATAACCTATCGAAATTCATGAAATATAATCCACCGCTTTGCGTTTTTGCTTACAAAATATTCAAACGAAGTGCTTCCCAAATGACTTTATTTTTCGCAGTTAGCCTCCACAAACGCCCAATGGTGTCTCGAGAGTGCATATTCAATTTCCCTCATTTCCACCCTCACCAATATTCCTCCAGCCCAGAGAACAACAAGGTTTCCTTACCAGACCGTCCATGTAGTCAGCCTCATATTCAACAGACGTTTACAACGCCTGCTTTGCTTTCAATCGCACATTTTCCTCCCATCACATGCTTGTGTTCCATTTAATTGTACCTTTGCTTTCCTAATTTATATTCTTCCTTCTTTTACAGACAAAGTACCTGCGATCAACATCTATCCTTTATTGCTTGTCAGCTGCCAACGATACTTTTCGAAATGTCAGTCACTGTGAGGTCTGTCGGAACATAGACATTTATTTATTTCATTCTCCGTATCGCTTCCCTGTTTTCGGCAACTGCAACGCACAGATTTAAACCGTCTTCTGAACCCGATGTGTTAATTTAAAATTAGGACCTACGTGTCTTGGTTTTAACCATTTTCAAGCCTATTGTTGACTTTACCAGTTTAATGAATCAGATGTGTTTGGTTCAGTTACAGTATTTGGATCTAAACAAAAATCGTTTTGTCTCGCAGCTGAGAAATGAAGATAATAGCGTCTACATCATTAGAGTTAGTATCAAGGTTAGAGATATTATGGCGTAAGTGCTATTGATTTCACGGATATACGAGTTCAAATCAAATAACCAGCTTTCATTAAACTTGGTCTGGCTACGTCTGTTTACTGCTAAACCACCATACAGCGTTTAAATAAATTGCCAATGATAAAACTAGAGCGTTTAATCATATTCTGGAATTCTTCTCTGAAATGTTTCTGAGAAACAGCATAAATGAAGGTGTTTGTGCAAGCACTCAAACATCTTAGCATATAACCACACTTTTCCGCAATAGTGAAGGGATCGGTTGGATCTGAGAACCAAAACTCGGTGTTTGTAAACTGCACGCAGATGAAACACACAAGATTTACCATCCACAGGAGAATAAAATTGGCAGATATTGCAATCAGTAAAATAATCGATTTTCTCCTGTTATCTGCCTCTTGATCGTTCTGACAACTCTCTTTATTGTTCGCTCGTAGTTTGCTCCTGACTCTGTTGGCCTGTATAATATTCTTTATGGTCAAGGAATTGAGCAGAAAAATCAACACATATGGTGCAAACGGCGTTAAAACAGTTTCGAGCCATAAAAAAACGACCCAAGCAGGTGCGGTGTAGAAGCTTAATTTTACATAACACGCCCAAGGCGTCTGGTTAATTATTTCTCGAGGTTCAAATATAAAGTAGATTGGAATGTTTTCTAAAGTGCTGAACAAAATAACCACTGCTATAACTTTCGAAGCAAACTTACGGGTGCAGTATCTTGTTCGTAACGACTGGCAACAAATAGCAACAAACCGGTCAAATGTAAAAGCGACAGTTAGCCAAACAGAGCAATCAAGCGAAATGTATATGAGTAGAACAACCAAACTACAAACAGGTGTGTAATTGAGGAACGAATATTGAAAATACGCCTCTTTGAGTTCATTCACCATTACATTTATTAGCAAGACCATGAGGTCGGCTGCGGCCATTGATACCAGGTATTGGATGATGCATTTGGAGAGACCACATCTTCCAGAAGACAGGATGATGATTGCCACCACATTTGCTGTAAAAGAGAAGTAAAACTGCATAAACAGGACTCAAATAATGAAATAAACCGCCCTTGAGCCACTTGTTTTCGATCATGCATTTTTACATTCCCTTCTGTTCCTTTGAATTAAATTTAAAACGATTAAATACTGGCGCAAGACACATCGAGAAGTTCTAACCAACGCCGCTCTACATGCAGCCTTATTGAGAGCTATGATATTTTTAAAATAAATAAAGTCGGGTAGATATTTACAACTGAACAGTTAAACAATAATTCTGGTTCAATCCGGTGAATGTTTGCTGGAGTTCAAGAGGACCGAGTTTCTATTTCGCCAATTCTTTCTAAACTCATATTCGGGGTGTTTACAGCTGCTTTATTTTTAGTTTGAATACTTTCGAGGTCACTTAATAATCTATATTATAACCGCAACTGCGCTTCAATGATAAGTAGTGCAGGCGTTGGTCTGCTGTTATCTCCAAAAGCTTTATGTAAACATGTTGGCACTGACTGTGAATGTATCGGAACGAACTTCCAGAGGTAACGGCTAAAACTGTTTTTTTTAAAACAACTGGACAGGCATAGTAAAGGTTTTTTGAAGTATATGGGCCAAGAGTCGGTATATGGGACCAGCTTATTTCGCTTGTAAACGATTCCAATTTCCGCTTTCCACTTGAGAGTTCGGAGTTTTCAATCTTGGTAATACTGTTAACGAGATAACGTATGGAATCTATATGGACCGGTCTTGAACACCCTGTTCAATTACCTAAGGTAATTGCAAATACACATACATAATTGAAGTGAAAAATTACGCCATTACTCGACTAAACTTTTGTCTGTTCTTTATCTGATGATTCCGATATATGTTCTCTTGGTCATCTCAGTAACATTAGCTGCCCTTCCCGGAATCATTGGGTACAACTCGACATCATGTAAATATATAGAAGTTCCCTGCTGCGTGGTTATACTATTTGTTTCTGAATCTTCTGATGCTTGTGGATTTTTTTCTTGCCATGCCAAGCTACGGATGGACTCCAATGCCAAAAGTCGTTCTCACTCTCCCCCCCCCCCCCCCACTCCCTCGTCTGCGTATGTAAATAGATCGTCAATATTTAAATCACTATGCAATTCTCATGCCCCGTTCGGCTTCATGATAAAGATCGTTTGGCGTTGTAACCGAGCGGAACAATGTAAGGGGTATCAGCGATATTTTCTTCAACGTGCTTGGCTAACAGAAAGATTCCTTTATCAGTAAATATATTGTTGCGATAACTTGACGGTCCTTTTTCATTAAACTATTGCAGTGACCTTAGTTTCCACGTCGTTGAGTTTCGAATATCCATTTCTCCACGTTTGGTTCTAATAATAACGTGGAAAGATATTCTTGGAAAACAGTTAAAAATAGTTATTAGTCTAAACAATAAATCGCGGATCAGGACCGGATCCATTAAGCATTGCCATCAATCCGAAATTCCTTCCTGTTGTTGAAACACGTGTAACTTGCCAATCAGTTGTCAGTCGAAAGAAGGAGGCAGCGTCCAGATTGTAACGCCTCTGTCTGCAAGGGTGCGTGTGCAGGGCAGGCAGCATCTCGTGCAGAGATCCGGATTGAAATGCAGAGTCTCCATGAACAGGGTTGTGCAGCATTTACGCTGCTCGCATAAAGTTCAAAGATAGAACTGGTAATAATGTTTGACGTTGAGCAACAAACATTACAAGTCACCGTAAATTTAGCTTCCGATTATGCAATGATCTGGGCAGATGATTATCTGTGGAATGAAAAGTATGAAACACAGCCCTCTCATGTTAGAATCTTCGTTAGAACGGTGCGATCCATTATTGTTCAAACAGACCGTTTTTACAGTGGCGGAAGAGGGTGCTTTATAGAGCCTGCGTGGACATTACTACAGTGGGAAATATAATTCTGCCCCTTATAAGATAAATTCCAAACTTCGTAAGCATGCTGGTTCATGTCTGCGAATGCGCGGCTCTCGCGCAATAGGTCACATTGATGACAAGAGCAGTCAAACTGTTCTTAAAATTTCAGAAAGATGCTTGCATTACCCATTTGCTAAAAACCTAAAATATTTATTTTCAGATGTTTTTCCCATTGTTTATTAATATCGCCACTCAGGCCGTTAATATCTACTTAGATAACCAGGTATGATTGACTCACCTGGAATTCCAATTGCTCCGAGAATAGGATAGTAAATAGCTTCCGTCTGCAGTATTACAGGTTGCATGATCGGAGGTGAAACGTATCCGGTTAGTTCCGCAGCCACACGAATCTTCTGCTTTTAAATGTATCTGTTACTTATATCTGTGAGAAATCTCGAGGGTGCAATCAGCAAGCACGATAATTGGGCTTATTTAGGTACATTAATTGGGCCGTGCTTACCACGTTTAAAGTGTTAAGTTCTAAACAGATATTTCATCATTTACATTCGTCAATAAATGACAAATGTGTCAGAGTCGAAAATATTCGGTGACTTTCAGACGGTTTCCATGGCATAACCTCCATTTACCTTGAACGCTGTTCTTGCTTGTCGCATTAGGTTTAAATCTGCATCTTCTTTTATTGCCTCCTCGTATCATTAACAAACAAAATCTAAAACTGGAAACATAATAGGATTTTGAAAACTGTGATGCAGTCTGAAAAATTGGCATAAATACCGCACAAATGGATAAATATAACTGCTATCCCTTGCAGTCGCATTCACGTGGAGAAATTAAAATATTTTTGCATTATTTCAATTGATATGCACGGGAATGATATCAGTGGAACATGGCGAATCTGTCAGGTATAACCTCCAAGTGATTAAGAGATTACCCTGCATGTATTCCACCCTTGTTTGCCATACTCGGTGCTCGACAAATGCTCTCCCCCACCTCCCCCCACCCGGTCCCCACTCTACGTTGATGAAGCAAAGCACAGACTTGGTCCCCGCACTGCGTAGTTCTGACGCTTTCTTCACATTATCAACTCAAGCTTCCAGTTCCGTGTAATATTAATTATCAATCCTTCTCCCATAGCAGCCTGCCTGACCTCCTTTGATGTGAATGGCCCAACGTAAATTGGAAGAGCAAATTATCAGATTCCGCTTGGGTATCTTATAACTCAATGGTAGGTATACAGAATGGTTTATTTGCACGGAAAAGTGCATAGCTAAATGTGTTCCACATGGGTGATGACTGCTTGCTCCACACCTTGGCTAGAGCAGCGTCGCTTGTGGCTGAAGAGACCAATGTGGGAGTGACAGTCTCTGTCGCAAAGGTCATATTTGTCTGTGGTCTCTGGTCTGTTGAAGTTGCTGCGCTCCTTTCTGCGTGCCCGCTTGTCTGCCGCTGCATTCGTCAGTTTCTCTTCCCCCGTTTTGAGATGTTGGTTCAGGGTACCTCTCCACCTTGTACGGTCAGCTGCAACGCTCACCCAGGACTCCACATCGATGTCGAGCGCCTTCATATCGCTCTTGCCGACATCCTTGTAACGTAGCTGGGGACGGCCGATGGTTCTCCTCCCAGATGTCAGCTCTCCTTAGAGGATGTCTTTTGCAATACAGCCATCCTCCATGCGGTGGACATGGCCCAGCAACCGCAGTCTGCACTGCCTGAGTAGAGTGTACATACTGGGAAGGCCAGCGCGAGCGTTGGCTACTCTGTCTTACCCAGGATACGGCGGATGCTTCTAACGTGGAAGGATTTGAATCTTCTCTCCGGTCTGGCATAGTTAGTCCATGCCTCACTGCCGTACAGCAGCGTGCTGTTGACACAGGCGTTGTAGACGGCTATCTTTGTCTTCACTGTCAGCTTTGGGTTGTTTCTCAGTCGAGTTATGAGGCGAGCGAGAGGTGTAGCTGCCTTCCCAATCCTCTTGTCAATCTCTGTGTCCAAGGAGAGGTTGTCGATGATGGTGGAGCCGAGGTACGTGAACTGATGGACGGCATCGAGTTCGTAGTCGGCGATGGTGATGCCAGGCGGTGCCTCTGTATCCTGTCCCAGGACGTTAGTCTTCTTCAGGCTGATGGTCAGCCCAAAGTCCTTGCAAGGCCGATAGAAGCGGTCCATCATTGACCGCAGTTCCTGCTGGGTACGGGACACTGCGTCATCGGCGAAAAACACATGTCTCTGAGGAAGGCTCCACGTACTTTTGTCCTGGCTCAGAGGCGGGTGAGGTTGAAGAGCCTGCCATCTAATCTAGTACGCAGGTAAATCCCCTCCGTTGTGGTGCCGAACGCATGTTTCAGGAGCAGAGCGACGAAAATCCCAAAGAGTGTGGTCTGAAAGGTGGCTATGTCTACGTTGAGTCTCTTGAGCTCGTCGTTTATGATAGCTGTTTTCCTGGCATCGCTAATATCCTGTGGGTTTTGAGAGAGGCCGGTCATTATTGTCCGGACATTCCAAGATCCCAGTTTTAGAGCTGGTCTCTTTTGATGTATTGTTTTGTTGGCAGGTTTGATGGTTCCTATCTGCTGTTTGGATGGTTCTTAATCCCCGTACACACAGTGAGGATAGCAGACCGTGGCTGGACAGCACCTTAGTGGCTGGCGACTACCCATCTTGTGGTGAGCGGTAGCTGTCCAATGAGATCCGAAAATCCACCCCACCGTCCGGAGCAACCCCTGGCGCCTCGCTTTACGCCAATTTAGCGATGACTTATAACCGGTAACTGTTGCTCCCCGTGATGTGGCGACGCCGCAGGCAAAGCTGGAGTGACTCTCCAGGTTGTAGGTGGAGGTTTGCAGTGATGTGTGGTCGGATGCAAGCCTGGACGATGTCATATGAAGGACAGGCTGTTGCCCTTGCAGCACCTCCCCCCTCTCCACGTCGCTGATCGATCCTAAGGAACAGCAGAGCCGTTACAGTTTTGCACCAGCGCCGTCGCAGGAGCTGCCAGAACGAGGTTGTAGATAACGACGAACTGCCTTCGGGACCCCAACTCCGGATTTTTCTTAAGGTTTACACCTGGAGCCTTTTCCACGATTGGATATGGCCACAAGGCAGTGGAGGGTTTAGATCAGAGTTTTCCTTCTCCTACGTGGACTGCCTTCCCAGGCTGACGGGCCTCATCTGCCCGAGACTCGTGGGGGCGTGATCGTCTACCTTCCCGTGCAGGTCTATCGCATCTTCCCACTGATCCACAATGAATCACAGAAAAGGGAATCTGACGACCAACTATACTTAAGCTCCCAATAGAATGGTCCATGCTGCGGGCCAGATACCTTGTGATCAATGTATCTCTGATCACCTACAAATTTTCGAAATATGTTCGAAGAATTTATACTATTGAGATATTGCAAGAGTTTACTTACATTATTTAAGAACGTTTACTTTTGTTAGAGTCTCAGCAATACAGCAAGATCAACTATTCCCCAGCCCACCTGGTCAATCGATCTAGATCCTGATGCAAATGTTCACAACAATCACATGCAGTTGCACAACTATCTGCAAAACAACCCATTTTTGTAACATTTGCAAACTTGCTAATCTTGCCATGTATATCTCATCCAATCCATTCATGCGGATGATAAACAGCAACGGTCCCAGCATCGAGCCATAAGGCACACCACTAGTCAAAGGCTTCCACTCCGAGAAGCCACCTTCCATCATCAATGGGCATCACCCTCTGCTTCCTTCAATGAAGCTATTTTTTGATCCATTCATTTTTCAATTGGTTTTCTATTGTTGATTTAGAAACCTCAGTTTAACTTTCTGTTGTTTGTTTAACTCGGTTGAGTTCTCTGATTTGAAAGCAATTACTAATGTACACCTAAGATTAACACAAAATGCAGGCAGCATCTTTGGACAAATGAATCGGCGACCTTTCGGGTCTCTTCTTCAGACAGATGTGTTAGTTGTTACAGATATCGCTCCCTCGGCTCAACAGGATCAAATGCTAATCACGAATCAGTGTAAAATATGAATGTGCCGTTCACAATGGTTGCCTTCGACGAGATCAGAACCCGTAGTCAAAATGTGTAGATATGCACAATATTCATAATTTAGCACAGGAGTAATGTACGATAACTAAATCTGCAAAAGCGACATCTCCCCATTCGAGCCAAACATATAAGGGTTCTCAATATTCTAAAAATGGACTTGGCGCTATTTCAATTCCAATATTGACTGTTCGACTGACCTCTACCTTGCTAAGGGTAGGCGGCAGTCATTGATAACAAGCGTTAGGAGGACCCCGCCATCGAACGGCAAATTGCCACCTCGCATCACATCCCTTGAAAATTAGGTTCAAGGTTCAAGGTTCGTTTAACGTTACAGGTACAGTGAAATTTAGATTGCCATACAGTCATCGGATCGGATAGTACAAAGTCGCCGGCCAAGTTGGTGTATGGGGTAAGCAATTTGGTCTGGTTGGTTACATTAGGCATCCATTGACGGCAGTAATTAACCATTCCCAGCCACCGGCGCACTTGCTTCGCCGTGCGGGGGGCTGGTGTGACACAAATAAGTTGGATACGATCGTTCTCTAATTTGCGTTCGTAAGCTGACAATTAAATGCCGAGGAACTTAACCTCCCCCTTGGCCACTTTTACCTTTTCTTTGGAGACCACGTATCCGAGCTGCTGGAGGAAGTTAAGGAGCAATATGACATCCTCACGATTGCTCTGTTCGTCTGGGCTGGCTATCAGTAGGTCATCTACATACTGAATCAGGGCAGATCCCTTTGCCAATTCCAACTCCTGTAATTGTCGGTGAAGGCACCTGGAGAATAGGGTGGGTGAGTGGACAAACCCTTGCGGTAGTCTGGTCCAGGTGTATTGTTGTCCATTGTAGGTGAAGGCGAAGAGGTATTGGCTGGACGAATGCAGGGGAACGGCGAAGAATGCATGTTGGAGGTCAATAGTGGCGAAGACTTTGGCTAGGGGAGGAACTGAGGCCAATATGTGGGCCGGGTTGGGAACAAGTGCATGCAGCGGCTGGACGATATTATTAATGGCCCGCAGGTCTTGTACGAGTCGATACTGGTTTGACTTGCCTGCTTTTGGCACTGCTAGAATGGGAGTGTTACAAGGGGAGTAACACAGTACTAGAATCCTCTGTTGGACCAATCCATTGATTAAGGCGTCAATGCAAGGGATGGCCTGGCGTTTCAATGGGTACTGTTGGATAGACGGCAGTACAGCGCCCACCTTAAGGTCAATCTCCACGGGTGGAACATCCGTGCAACCCACCTGAGTGGAATCTTCTGCCCAGACTTGTGGGTGTGCGTACTCAAGCACGCTCCGACCCTGATGATGGTGCAAGGTTGTCTCTTGTGGCTTGGGCGACTTGTAAAAGTGTATAGTGAGTTCTCCGGGGAGATTTTGTATTGTAAAAGAGTTGGGATCGCCCATTCGAACCGCATCCCATACCAAGGGTCCGAGATCCTTGGCGTGGTACGGCATATTAACCTCTCGGGTGACGTGGGGAGCGATGGAGGCTTCCTGTTTCCATAAGGCGAGGGGCACAGTGGCATACTCGGCCTCCCCAGGTGGACCGGTAACTAAAGCTGTCAATTGAATGGCAGCTTTCTGAGGGGCGTAAAAATCTTCCAAATCCTTGTTGCACCCGCTTTTATCATAGGCCAGAGTAAGATGCCCTGGAGAGTCATCTAAATCTAGAGTCCACCACTGAGGCACCGTGGTAATATATAGTTGGCGGGTTGGTATAGAGACCTCAATTCCCCCTGGTTCGCAAGAGATCATTAGTGCGAGGGCGCACATTAAGTCCCTGCCCATTAGGTTACAGTCAATACCGTTAGTAATAAAGAAACGGTGGCTGATGGAAAGTTGGCGATGTGTGACGGGCACTGGTTCAGATACTGGGTAATCTTGAGGTCGCCCCTCAAACCCGACAAGGCGCTGGACGTGTGTGGACTTGGGTAAGTTGAGATAGCTTTGGACGGATGAGACCGCAGCTCCCGTATCAATGAGGAAAGTGTGCCATGTGTCCTGTATCTTTAATTCGAGGGTGGGCTCGTCCTGGCTTCTGAAGCTCACTCTCATTTGGCCCAGTCATTCCTGACCGGGTGTCCAGGGGTTGGGGTTTTGGTAACTAGCAGGGTAGTTCTGCATCGGCCCCTGCGACCCCTGTGGGTTGCCAAACGGTCCTGGGCTGTTTCTTCTGTCGCGGCCCCTTAAATTTTCATACGCCCGTCCTCTGCCCCTATAAAACTCATCATTACTGGGACATTCACGTTTGAAGTGCCCTCTCCCCCCACAGGAGTAGCAGGAATAGCAGATTCCGGGCGCTAACGTGGGCACTCCTCGTCCCCTCGTGGCCATTCCACGGGGGACAAATGACTGGCCGCGCGGGGCACAGGGTGGTCCATTCGGGATCCACCAAGGGGTCCACCCGGGCCGGTAAAATGGTGGTTGCATTTGATACCCTGCAGGGTCCGGTACACTGCCCGTCTTCAGAACATATTCAGTTTTTATTTTTGTCTGTACATCCTTACCCTCAGTGCCATGTGTATCTTTCCATAAGGCTTTAACGGTTCGTTTTAGGACATCTGGAGTAGAAGCGCTCCATTCCAGGTTGTTGGCTTTTACAAGGGATACTACTGCTGCAGGCACGCAATGTAGGAGTATATAATTGAATTGTGGGGAGGCCAAGTTGTCCCTATATGCCTCATCTCCCGAGTGGAGATCGTAGATTTCATTAAACCTGTCCAGGAAATCCTCCACTGCCTCATTTCTTTTTGGTTTGGTGTCTAGGATTTTATTAATATCAATGGGTTTTCTGAGGGCCCCATGACAGGCGTTAATAATGGCATCGTCTCTCATATTTGGGGCATTACCGACAGCGTTTGCCATAGCCGCATGATCCTGATGCCCTCCTATTATCTCGACAAACTTTAGCCATTCCTTTCGATTCAGGACTTGTCTGACCAGGGACCATAAATCTCTGCTATCAGCCTGATACACCGATATTGTAGTACGTAGCCAGTCGCAGAATGCCTGGGGTTTTTTTTTCTGTCCGGAGCACCATTAAGGAGGGAAACAATTTCATGCGGTTTCCAAGGGATGTACACTTCTATGGTATTGGGTGCTGCTGCACCTCCACCGGGCGGAACTACCCCAGCACTTGGATTTGGCACATGACGTACAGGGAGTTGCCGATTAGTATTTTCCTCATCACTAGACCCAGGGGGAATTGGTCGGCAGGTGTGGGAAAGAAAGTGAGAGAGCCTCAAGCATGTGCCTAGCACACAATGCTGCAAAGCTTAAGCGGAATATAGTGGCTGAAACAAAGGAAAAGGACAGATCTCCACAATACCAATAAAAAACAAGAAGCCACCCCAATATTCTTTAACATGAATATCCACCATAGCGACTCCCACATTCCACACTGTGAGAAAGGCAAAAAATAGTTCAATCTTCTTTCCTTCTTCGTTGTCCCGCCGTCGGCGCACTCGAAACTTTCGTTGTCGGGGCGATCTTGGGTCCCGCAACCGGCGGTCGAGCCCTCCGAATCCGGGCGATCAAGCTCACGCATCGGGGGATCTCTGTTCCCCGCGCCGGGCGATAGGACTCCGGAGTCGGGCCAGGTCGAACCTCCTGCGGCTTGGAGCTTCCCGACATCAGTCTCTACCCGAGATCGCGAGCTCCTCCACAGACGCGAAAATCGTAATTAACCAACTCTCTTCCATCTCCCACCCAATAGTCCTTTGATAATGCTTTGACAGGTCTAATGTTTTTGCATGGTCATGCCCCCCCCCCCCCCTCCCGCTACTGTCTCTTCGTATTTTGACTGTATCCTGAGCCGAAATTTATCGATTCACTTCCCGCCTACGGGACCCTCCTCCAACCACACGCACATCAAGCATAGATTCAGCTAGGTCCTCGCCTTTCAAGCAACCAATCATGATACGCAACAAAGACTTTCCCGTTAGTTCCTACGGATCTCACCACTAATCACATCCATGATCCCCCCTTCCCATGGAAGCTTAACCTGCAACTGAAGGAAGTTGGAATACCTGCCCCCACCCGTGCAGCCTCGCCACCGTCATGGGGTCCAAAGAGCCTTCCACATGAGCCATATATTAACATGCTCCAATTCTCACTTTCCCTATTAGATTAGTTTCTCTCGAAGTCGTGTTCTCTCCTCCTGCTTGACCAAATGCAGGCTAATAGGGCAGTCAAACGAGCTCCTGTGCTCAATCCGCAATGGTAACTTGGATCTTCCGGTTGCTAGAATTTTCGATTCTTCCCTCGACTCCCAGATCGAGCAGTTTCCCTTTTTAGTCCTCCACTGGCTGGAGAGGTAAATGGCAAGATCTGGAACAACACCTCAAATGGGCAGTCTACAACACGGCGGCGTGAACTTCGACTTGTCCGATATCAGGAATGTGTTTTACATGCCCCTTCTAACTCATTATTTTAACAAAACACTCCATCTACGCATTATCTTCTACACTTTTAGTTGAGTAACGCCCTCTATTGTTCCTAATTGTTCACGATACCTCTCTATTCTGAATTATTCAGTACGCATTTGGAATATTGTAAGGAATTTTAGGCACCATATCAGAGGAAGAATGTGCTGGCGCTGGAGAGGGTCCAACTGAAGTTATCAAGAATGATCCTAGCAATGAATGGGTTAACATATGATGAGCGTTTGTCGACACTGGGCTTGAACACACTGGAGTTTAGAACCATGAAGGGGGACATTATTGTAACGTACCGAATGGTGAAAGGCTACGATAGAGTGGATGTGGAGAGCATGTTTCCACTATTGGAAGAATCTAAAATTAGAGCTCAGAATTAACGGACATTCCTTTAGGAAGGAAATGAGGAGGAATTTCTTCAGTCAGAGGGTGGTGAATCTGTGGATTGTTTTGCCACAGAATGCTTTGGAGGTCAAGTCAATTGATATTTATAAGCCAGTGATAGATAGATTCTCGATTAGTACGGGTGTCGGGGGTTATGGGGAGAAGGCAGGAGAATGCAGTTAGGAGGGAGAGATCGATCAGCAATGATTGAATGGCGGAGTAGACTTTATGGGCCGAATGGCATAATTCTGCTACTTCCATGTATGACCTTATGACCTTATATTAAATCGATTGTCGATTGAAATTTGTTTAAACTATTGAAGAAATATCATGATGCTTCTCTTTAAAAAAAAATGTTTCTCGCGGTTTCAACGGACAGTTTACGTGCCAAAATGGAGGTATTTTTTCCATTCCATTCATTTACGTGCGCAGGAGTATCATTATGTTATTGTCACGCAACTGTGGAATCCTCAATTGCTGTCTGATGAAATCCGTCGTTAAAAATAGCATTGAACTGCACAAGTAGCTGTTATCAGGCAACTGTTAAATATTGCGTGCAAGTATAACGCTGCAGCAATTATTCTTGTCTGGTCTTATAGAGGTGTACAAAATCATAAGATTTTCTTGCCCAGAGTAGGTGAATCGAGAACCAGGTGACATAGGTTTGAGGTGAGGGGAAAAAGATTTACGAGGAAGCTGAAGATAACTTTTTCATGCAAAGGGACGTGGGCGTGTGGAACGAGCAGGTAGAGAAGGCAGGTACTATTGCAACGTTTCAGAAACGTTTGGACAGGTACTTGGACAGGAAAGGTTTCGAGGGATATGGACCAAATGCAAGCAGATGGGACTCATGGAGATCGGATAAGTGGCCGGTGTGGAAAAGTCGGGCCAAAGGGCCTGTTTCCACGCTGTAATACTTCATGGCTCCATGATGCTGCTTTATAGGACATTGGGTAGACCCTGTGTGGAGTATGTTCTGCAGTTCTAAGGGTCACTGCATTACTGGAAGCATATGGAGGCAGAAGAAGTTGACCAGCAAGCTGCTTGGATTAGAGGGTGTTAGTGTAAGTAGTGGTTGGCGACTTAAATTGTTTTCTCCGGATCGCCGGAGGCTAAGGGGAGACCTAATAGAAGTATGTGGAGTTATGAGAGGAAAAGATAAGATAGAAAGCAGAACATTTTTAATGTCAAAGACTGGAGGCCACAGCTTTAAGGTGGAAGGGACAACATCTGACATGCTTCTTGAGTGGGAAATATTTGCACAGAAGAAGATGAGTGCCTTAACATCGCAGCCACGGTTGGAGTTGGAGGCAGATGCGATAGTGGCATTTAAGGTGCATTTAGATAAACCGATGGATACGCAAGGAACGGATGCATATGTTGTTTGATGGGTTAGTTCAGCTTGACATCAGTTCCGACAAGACATTGTCCGCCGAAGGGTCTGTGCCTTTGCAGACGTATATATTGTTATTTATCTACTCAATATTACCCACACTACGAGGCTAAACAATCCAATGAAGGCAAACAACGTCCTCAAGATATTCCCAACTGGTAATATAGAAACATAGAAAATAGGTGTAGGAGTAGCCATTCGGCCCTCCGAGCCAGCACCGCCATTCAGTATGACGATGTTGATTATCCCAAATCAATACCCCATTCCTGCTTTATCCCCGTATCCCTTGTTTCCGTTAGCCCTAAGAGCTTTATCCAACGCTCTCCTGAAAACATCCAGTGAATTGGCCTCCACTGCCTTCTGTGGCAGAGAATTCCACAGATTCATAACTTGCTGGGTGATTTTTTTAAATCCTCATCTCAGTGCTAAATGGCATACCCCTTATGCTTAATCTGTAACCCCTGTTACTGGATTCCCCGGACATCGGGAACATTTTTCCTGCATCTAGCCTGTCCAATCCCTTAAGAATGTTATGTGCTCTATAAGATCCCCTCTCATCCTTCAAACTTTCAGTGAATATAAGCCCAGTCGATCAATTAATTCATCATATGTCAGTCCCGTCATCCCGGTAATTAACCTAGTGAACCTGCGGTGCACTCCCTCAGTAGCAAGAATGTTCTTCCTCTAATTTGGAGACCAAAACTGCCCACAATACTACAGATGTGGTCCCAACAGGGCCCTGTACATCTGCAATAGGACCACCTTGGTCCGATACTGAAATTCTCTCGCTATGAAGGCCAAAGTGCCATTTGGTTTCTTCACTGCCTGCTGTACCTTCATGCTTACTTTTAGTGACTGATGTACAAAGACACCCAGCTCTCGTAGCACCTCCTCTTTTTCCGAATCTGACACCATTCAGATAATAATCTGCGTTCTCGTTCTTGCCACCAAACTGGATAACTTCACACGGCGGGACTGTCGTATGTTGAAAGACTGGAGCGACTAGGCTTGTATACACTGGAAATTAGAAGGATGAGAGGGGATCTTATTGAAACATATAAGATTACTAAGGGATTGGACGCGCTGGAATAGACGCAGGAAACACGTTCCCAGTGTTGGGGGAGTCCAGAACCAGGGGCCACATTTTAAGAATAAGGGGTAGGCCATTTAGAACGGAGATGAGGCTAAACCTTTTCACTCAGAGAGGTGTAAATCTGTGGAATTCTCGGACTCAGAAGGCAGTGGGGGGCAATTCTCTGGATGCTTTCAAGAGAGAAATAGACAGAGCTCTTAATGATAGAGGAGTCACGCGGATTGGGGGTGGGGGCAGGAACGGGGTACTGATTGTGAATGATCAGCCATGATCACATTGAATGGCGGTGCTGGCTCGAATGGCCGAATGGCCTCCTCCTGTATCTACTGTCTATTGTTTATTGTATATTGTATCCACATTATACTGCATCTGTTTGCAGATTCTCCGTGATAACGGTTCAGTATTGCTTTCACAAACAAAAACATACAGAATGACAATAGCACACAATAGTTACAGAA
This sequence comes from Rhinoraja longicauda, assembly GCF_053455715.1. Taxonomy (NCBI): domain Eukaryota; kingdom Metazoa; phylum Chordata; class Chondrichthyes; order Rajiformes; family Arhynchobatidae; genus Rhinoraja; species Rhinoraja longicauda. The sequence continues at coordinate 27,421 of NW_027601493.1, read as the reverse complement.
AGGGAAATCGTTCTCTCCGTCGGGATGTATTGGCTCCAAGTAAGGGTTATGAGTCTTGTTCCACGCCCCCCTCCCCCCCCCCCCCCCCCCCCCCCCCCCCCCCCCCCCCCCCCCCCCCCCCCCCCCCCCCCCCCCCCACCCCCCCCCCCCCCCCCCCCCCCCCCCCCCCCCCCCCCCCATGTAAAATTGCATCATGTAAAATTTCTCTTGGTAGACGTGTAATCACATTGTTCTGAACGGCCTATCGGGCATCGTTATAAAATCTACGGCTCCAAGAATAGCGACCCTCGTTTTTCTTACCCCCGATATAACGGTTTCGGGGAAAATGCTGGTTGCGTGACCTAGCCTGGCAAGCAATATGTCGATAGAATTGAGGTGGGGGGTGATTGGAAGATGTGTGGACAAGGGCTAGTAATAAAAATGACCAAAGGGTGACAAAATGAGACAAAGTGAAACAAGGAGACTAAAGCGTGTTAGATAATGAGACAAGTCGATTGAAAGAGGAGTAAAATGTAAATCCCATGGGAGCGATATTGGTGGAACGGAATGGGCTGGGTTGGCACCGAGATAGTGGGGGATGTGGCTCGCACCGGGTTGTGGGAATCCAGGATTGAGACGACTGAATTCAACCTAATTTCATTCTAGGAGAAGTAGGATAAAAATTGATTGCTTTCCCTGCAGCGTCGGAGGATGAACACAGCCTATTTGAGAGAATCCGGTGTAGGATTGCTATTTAGAGCAGTTTTGCGCCACAAAATGATATGGTGAGAGAGGAAGCAGCGTGACGGAGATACTGGCGATGATTTGTTGGAAATAGATGGTGATAGGCCATCACATCGATCTGTTAGGGAATTCGTACATACAGATGCAAAGGGAACGTCCGGATTCAGTTCGACAGACAAGCGAATGAGCGGTGAATGGAGGCATATCGACCAGGTACAGTCAAGTGGTATTTAGGGTGGTAAAAACACAAGACAAAGCATGTGAGAGCAAAACGCAAAGTGCTGGAGGAACCCACAATCGGTCAGGCGACATCTGTGGACAGATTGTACAGAATGTTTGGGACTCTTCTTCCGACTTTGGGACGGGGGGGGGCTGGAAAAGAGAGGCGGTGGACGGGACGATGTCTGGTCAGTTATCACGGTGCAGGTTAAATTTTAGGGTGTGATTGAAAAGTCGATGTAAATGGAATGGACAGATCAAGAGAGGGTAAAATGCCGAACGGGGGGGAAGGGGTGTCATGGTGGCGGAGGAATGTTCGAGAAGGGAGAATAGGTGAGGGGATACTCCTTGAAAATATAGCACCATTTCTAAATGTTCGGTTGATACTTTGCCCTTTGCTCTGGTGGGGAACAATGGCTGCCTCTGCCAACGGTCTGTCACGTCTTTTTCTTCTTTGTTGTTTTTAGTCTTTGTTAAATATATGGTTTAATGTACTATTAATTTTGTATTATGTGTGTGGAGGAGGGGGGGGTTGAATTCTTTCGTCGACGGATATGCCGTCTTTTTCGCATCGTATCTCGGTCTGCGCTGCGGGCTAACATCCAGGAACTGGCAGCGTCTTGCTGGGGATCCAACTCGGGAGCTCCGACTTAACATCGTGGTTCTCGCGGTCCCTGGTTGCAGTCTGACTTCGGGAGCTCCAACCGGCAGGGGCTTCGACCGCCCCGACACGGATGATTCGACTGCCCCGACCGCGGGAGACAAGGAGCCAAGAACATAAGACGTTATGCCTTCCATCACGGTGGGGAATGTGGTGGAGCCGTTGTGGTCGATGTTTATGTTAATTTTTATGTAGTTATGTGTCTTTGTGGGTTTTTTGGTATGACTGTATGGCAAAATCAAATTATTTGTATGTTGCAAAACGTACTTGGCTAATAAATTAATTACGGTTAAATTAATCACGATTATTCTATTTCAGTTTAATTGAATGTATTTATGTATGGTATCTCTGATCTCTTGAAATAACATACAAATCAAATTGTTTCACTGTACTTCGGCACATGTGACAATAATAAACATAAACATAAGACGAGCAGGTACGTATATTTGTCAATGTCCTCAGAACGTTAACTGAATATTAAAATCTTCTGACTCATTTTCCATCTATTAACGAAAATAAGTGTCAGACCATGACTTACGCAAGTTATCATATTGACAATGCTGCGCGGAAGTAAACGAATCTCGACTTCATTAAAGTGATCAGGTGAATAAGACCAATGACGGCGCTGTGCTCTTTTCACCCAAGAGGTAAATGGAAAGAAGGAAATTCACCTTATTGTTGCACTAACCGGACGCGTATCCTCATTTCGAATATGGAACTGCCTGCAATCCGACTGATAGAATAAATTTTCTATCCTATTCTTGCGATAATTGGCATTCCTGGTAAGACACTTTTAGAATACTGTAATTGTATAAAGCATACTTTCATGTGTTTCTCCTCTCGGCGTAAGCAGCTAACAGAGGAAGGCACATTTTCACTGGAGTTCACCAGCAGAAGCAAACAGATATTCGACTTGTCATTGAAAGAGCAAATAATTCACAATGTCCTGCTGGATTACGTTGAGAATTACCTTCGCTTTCGATTGTTAAATTACGGCGTTTCTGCCGCTCAGAATAAAAGAAAATATCTAGAATACTCGTGGATTGCAATAACTATAAGCATACCTTGAGAAGTGTGGCAATCAATTTGCTCTATAGCCTATCATAGGAAGACGCACTTATAGGCTCACTGGATTGAGCGTGGTTGTTCGCCCAGGAAGATGAATGTGTAATCTTCTGTAATAATCAGGAACGCAACGAGAAAGGGGCTGGTTGAATAGAAAGACGCATGTTATAACATTGAACCAGACTTATCACCGAAAAAATACGCTGTTAACGCAGCAGTTAGATTAATGCGGAACAGCGTGTTTGGTCAAAGGAGATTCCAAGTTCAATGGCAGTAAATGACAGTTGCCTGCGAAGCATCATTTGAAACCGTACCGACATGATTAGTGGAACGCAAGGAACTGCAAATTCTCGAATCTGGTGTAAAACGCAATGTTCTGATGATACTCCGCGGATCTGTCGGATTCTGTGGAGACAGTAGACAAGCATTGTTTCCGGTATTTCCCTGTCCGAGCAACTATTGTTTTCTCCTGTCCTTGAGTACTGTTGAAAATTTGTCTGACGTGGGGTCCCGAAACCAAAATGTCGCCCATCCATTCCCAGTACTGACGCTGCTTGACCATCTGGGTTACTCCAGCACGTCCAAGTTACTGCCATTGAACTTTGACCAAACACGCTGTTCCGCATTAATCTAATTGCTGCGTTAACAGCGTATTTTTGCGGTGATCATTCTATGCTTCAATGTAATAACATGCGTCTTTCTATACAGCCAGCCCCTTTCTCGCTGCGTTTCGTCTTGATTACCGCCAAGCAACTACCAGCATTTCGATGATACGCCAGCATGGCATATGATAAACCAAACGATGTTTGCGTTTAGACAAGCCCTCATCGCTGGAACGAAATGAAACAACGTGGAATTCATAGACTGATTCTGCGTCGGAAACGCCAGTGGCTGAATCCAAAGGTGTATTCGACAGAAATTAGTACAAAATAACTAGACAAATGTCTCCTTCAAAGCAAACCCGTCACATTTTATCTAGGAAAATATTGACGTTTCACAAAATGAAATATGAAACGAAATTTCGGTACTGTGTTATATAATTTGATGCCAATTGGGGTTTTTTCTGTCGTAAAAACTCCGCCTCTCCGGTTGCAACACGATTTATAACGTCGTAGTATCAAAGAGTCAGAGAACCCGGTCGGTAGATACATCATGTCTACGACGACCAGTGGGCGCGCAGATATATTAATCCCATAATCCAGCATTTGGCCTACAGTCTCCAATAATTTGCCGATTCAAATTTTAATCTGCAGACATCCTAAACGCCAAATGTCAGTGAGTATTTCTAGCACACCTGCTTTTTGTGCGGAGCACGTAGTGAATAATCTCTGGGTAAATATTTTATCTTTCGGAAACACGATAAACTATTTACCATTACCCCATATCTACGTCGTCTAATTTTATTCATATCTGATATGCACAAATGTTTGCTGCGACCAAATCTACCTTTTCTTAATCATATAATCCAATCATTAATATCCCCCGCATCAGGGAAAACGGAGTTAGCTTTTCCACTCCCCTATATATATATTTGAAATGCTATTTTCCAGACAACGACTTGGTGGATCTCCTCTGCACCCACCACGGCTCGACTGCATCTTTCCTACTGCTCCAACTAAATTTTGAGAAATGTTTCACAAAATTGCTTAAAGACCTTCTTCTGTTAACTTTAATGTCCCTACTAATGAAGGCAGGTATCCCAAGAGTTTTTGTTTCAAGTCGTTATTTCCATGAACTACCGAGATCGCTGATCTTTGAATATTGCATATTTGGGTATTAATATTTGAAGGCAAATATTGATATGATAAAAACGTATCTTTAATTATTCGATCACACACCAGTAGTATTACCCCACGTTTTGATACCAAAGTCTGCGAAAAGATAGTGCAGCAAAACGATTATATTTGCATGGTTGCTTGCTTCTAGGATGCTTAGAGGAATCGCTTGATTATAGGATGGACAAAAGTACTTACAAAATGATGTTTTGTAAAACTGACCACTTAACCTTTCCATGTGTGTTTACAGTGGGTTTCTGTTTGGTGTCTATTTCATACAGTATATATTGATTGTGCTCCAAAATACACTGATTCAGAACATCATAGATGGATGGATGGATGGATGGATGGATGGATGGATGGATGGATGGATGGACGGACGGACGGACGGACGGACGGACGGACGGATCGATAGATAGATAGATAGATAGATAGATAGATAGATAGATAGATAGATAGATAGATAGATAGATAGATAGATAGATAGATAGATAGATAGATAGATAGATAGATAGATAGATAGATAGATAGATAGATAGATAGATAGATAGATAGATAGATAGATAGATAGATAGATAGATAGATAGATAGATAGATAGATAGATAGATAGATAGATAGATAGATAGATAGATAGATAGATAGATAGATAGATAGATAGATAGATAGATAGATAGATAGATAGATAGATAGATAGATAGATAGATAGATAGATAGATAGATAGATAGATAGATAGATAGATAGATAGATAGATAGATAGATAGATAGATAGATAGATAGATAGATAGATAGATAGATAGATAGATAGATAGATAGATAGATAGATAGATAGATAGATAGATAGATAGATAGATAGATAGATAGATAGATAGATAGATAGATAGATAGATAGATAGATAGATAGATAGATAGATAGATAGATAGATAGATAGATAGATAGATAGATAGATAGATAGATAGATAGATAGATAGATAGATAGATAGATAGATAGATAGATAGATAGATAGATAGATAGATAGATAGATAGATAGATAGATAGATAGATAGATAGATAGATAGATAGATAGATAGATAGATAGATAGATAGATAGATAGATAGATAGATAGATAGATAGATAGATAGATAGATAGATAGATAGATAGATAGATAGATAGATAGATAGATAGATAGATAGATAGATAGATAGATAGATAGATAGATAGATAGATAGATAGATAGATAGATAGATAGATAGATAGATAGATAGATAGATAGATAGATAGATAGATAGATAGATAGATAGATAGATAGATAGATAGATAGATAGATAGATAGATAGATAGATAGATAGATAGATAGATAGATAGATAGATAGATAGATAGATAGATAGATAGATAGATAGATAGATAGATAGATAGATAGATAGATAGATAGATAGATAGATAGATAGATAGATAGATAGATAGATAGATAGATAGATAGATAGATAGATAGATAGATAGATAGATAGATAGATAGATAGATAGATAGATAGATAGATAGATAGATAGATAGATAGATAGATAGATAGATAGATAGATAGATAGATAGATAGATAGATAGATAGATAGATAGATAGATAGATAGATAGATAGATAGATAGATAGATAGATAGATAGATAGATAGATAGATAGATAGATAGATAGATAGATAGATAGATAGATAGATAGATAGATAGATAGATAGATAGATAGATAGATAGATAGATAGATAGATAGATAGATAGATAGATAGATAGATAGATAGATAGATAGATAGATAGATAGATAGATAGATAGATAGATAGATAGATAGATAGATAGATAGATAGATAGATAGATAGATAGATAGATAGATAGATAGATAGATAGATAGATAGATAGATAGATAGATAGATAGATAGATAGATAGATAGATAGATAGATAGATAGATAGATAGATAGATAGATAGATAGATAGATAGATAGATAGATAGATAGATAGATAGATAGATAGATAGATAGATAGATAGATAGATAGATAGATAGATAGATAGATAGATAGATAGATAGATAGATAGATAGATAGATAGATAGATAGATAGATAGATAGATAGATAGATAGATAGATAGATAGATAGATAGATAGATAGATAGATAGATAGATAGATAGATAGATAGATAGATAGATAGATAGATAGATAGATAGATAGATAGATAGATAGATAGATAGATAGATAGATAGATAGATAGATAGATAGATAGATAGATAGATAGATAGATAGATAGATAGATAGATAGATAGATAGATAGATAGATAGATAGATAGATAGATAGATAGATAGATAGATAGATAGATAGATAGATAGATAGATAGATAGATAGATAGATAGATAGATAGATAGATAGATAGATAGATAGATAGATAGATAGATAGATAGATAGATAGATAGATAGATAGATAGATAGATAGATAGATAGATAGATAGATAGATAGATAGATAGATAGATAGATAGATAGATAGATAGATAGATAGATAGATAGATAGATAGATAGATAGATAGATAGATAGATAGATAGATAGATAGATAGATAGATAGATAGATAGATAGATAGATAGATAGATAGATAGATAGATAGATAGATAGATAGATAGATAGATAGATAGATAGATAGATAGATAGATAGATAGATAGATAGATAGATAGATAGATAGATAGATAGATAGATAGATAGATAGATAGATAGATAGATAGATAGATAGATAGATAGATAGATAGATAGATAGATAGATAGATAGATAGATAGATAGATAGATAGATAGATAGATAGATAGATAGATAGATAGATAGATAGATAGATAGATAGATAGATAGATAGATAGATAGATAGATAGATAGATAGATAGATAGATAGATAGATAGATAGATAGATAGATAGATAGATAGATAGATAGATAGATAGATAGATAGATAGATAGATAGATAGATAGATAGATAGATAGATAGATAGATAGATAGATAGATAGATAGATAGATAGATAGATAGATAGATAGATAGATAGATAGATAGATAGATAGATAGATAGATAGATAGATAGATAGATAGATAGATAGATAGATAGATAGATAGATAGATAGATAGATAGATAGATAGATAGATAGATAGATAGATAGATAGATAGATAGATAGATAGATAGATAGATAGATAGATAGATAGATAGATAGATAGATAGATAGATAGATAGATAGATAGATAGATAGATAGATAGATAGATAGATAGATAGATAGATAGATAGATAGATAGATAGATAGATAGATAGATAGATAGATAGATAGATAGATAGATAGATAGATAGATAGATAGATAGATAGATAGATAGATAGATAGATAGATAGATAGATAGATAGATAGATAGATAGATAGATAGATAGATAGATAGATAGATAGATAGATAGATAGATAGATAGATAGATAGATAGATAGATAGATAGATAGATAGATAGATAGATAGATAGATAGATAGATAGATAGATAGATAGATAGATAGATAGATAGATAGATAGATAGATAGATAGATAGATAGATAGATAGATAGATAGATAGATAGATAGATAGATAGAATTCACTGCAGTTCTTCTTGAGGTAAGATGTGTTGCTAATTTGCTTCTCTATCTTTTTTTGTAGCTAACTTAATGACATTCTACATCCTGTCCTCGGGAAAGTGCGGCCTGTCTGGGTGCATCACGCAATATCTGAGATGGGTGGCATTAGCTGATCTCATGTTTTTAATATTTGGCACAACTAATTATCATGTTAAAGAGGCTTACTTTCCACATTCATTCCTCAATTATACTCCAGTCTACAGCCTTAATCTAGCGCTCGTGTACTTTGCCATTGATTGCTCTGTCTGGTTCACTGTCGCTTTTACCTTTGATCGGTTTGTTGCCATTTGTTTCCAGACGTTTCGAACAAAATATTGCACTAGAAGGACTGCATCAAAAGTTATAGTTGTGATTTGTGTGTTCTGCATTTCAGAAAATATTCCAGTGTACTTTGCATTGGAACCTCGTGAAATAATTGACAAAATGCCATGGTCCTGTCACGTAAAATCAAATTTCTACACCTCACCTCCTTGGCTTGCATTCTTATGGTTAGAAACCATTTTGACCCCATTTACTCCGTTTCTGTTGATATTCCTGTTCAATTCTTTGACCATAAGGAATATTGTATTGACCAACCGCATCAGGAGCAAACTCCGTGCAATGAACAATGATAAAAAAACAGACTGATCAAGAGATTGAGAACCGCAAGAAATCAATCATTTTATTGCTCTCGATATCCAGCAATTTTATTCTGCTGTGGATGGTGACGTTTGCTTGCTTCATTTCTATACAGTTTACAGATACTCAGTTGATGGCCACAGATTACTACGACTCTTTCACCATTGCGGAAAAGGTTGGTTACATGCTAAGATTTACGAGTACTTGCACGAACACGTTCATTTATGTGGTGTCGCAGCGCAACTTCAGAGAAGAATTAAAGAATATTATCATCCATAGGTTTGCTACCATTCACAATGTGCTACAATGTATTACGTGACGTGATAACACGAAACGAGCACTGGCCATTAAATTCCAACTGATGCAGTTCTTCATCATATCATCATATCATATATATACAGCCGGAAACAGGCCTTTTCGGCCCTCCAAGTCCGTGCCGCCCAGCGATCCCCGTACATTAACACTATCCTACACCCACTAGGGACAATTTTTACATTTACCCAGCCAATTAACCTACATACCTGTACGTCTTTGGAGTGTGGGAGGAAACCGAAGATCTCGGAGAAAACCCACGCAGGTCACGGGGAGAACGTACAAACTCCTTACAGTGCAGCACCCGTAGTCAGGATCGAACCTGAGTCTCCGACGCTGCATTCGCTGTAAAGCAGCAACTCTACCGCTGCGCTACCGTGCCGCCCTTCTTCTCACCGATACTCTCAGTAACTGACAGGAAATAAGGCTTTAGTGCATAACATGAATTTCCTAAATAATCGTGGGAGATATTATTTTCCATCGTGTAAAAATGAGTCCATCAAATCAAAACCACCCATTGCATTTTTTGAAGGTTTACGTAACATATTTGTTTTTAAAAAACAAATTTATTTTTTTAAAACCTGTTGCACCCACAAAATAAAATCCATGGCAATTTCATAAAGAGAGGCAGAATTCCCCATTTGGTCACGTGAAAGTGGAGTCGCTCAATACAATTTGGAAAGTAGGCAGATCGACGGAAGAATAATTGTATTTGCTGTTTCTCTTTACCGAGAACACATCACGTATTGAACGTGTTTTAAGTTGTGGAGATGGGAGATGGGTGGACATCATTGAACGAAAGGTCCGTCCTTGGGAAGGGTCAAGGGCGATAAATAAATAAATACCCTGATATCTGCTGTTGAATGTTTGCGAATGCTTCTCATTTTTACCCATGCTTTTACCCATGCGTGTGCGTGCATGTTCACGGGTATGTGAATGCGCGTGCGGGGAGAGCTGGGATTTCTAATCTATGGAAGATGCAGATAACAAACTGCAGCAAATCTAGGAAGCGAGTGCTTGAAACATTAGCAGATCGGACAATGTCCATGAAGATAGCAAACAATGATTTACTTCACAGAATATCAGAGAGTCTTCTGCCCTGACCATCTCGGGTAAGACGTGGGGAGTACAAATATCAGAAGCCCTTGAATGCCCTCGAAATTGCAATGTGAAGATGAAGTTGTTCGCGGGTCCTTCCTTATGTTTCATTGAAAGCGCACAAGAAGCCAAATACATAGAGGAGCAAGTGGGAGAGGAGTATCAGAGATGGGGAATTTGTCTTAGAGTGTATTTAGCAGGAGTGAATATTTTCTGTAAAGAGTTTAATGAATCTGCGTTTGTTTGCTCCAATAAGGAGGTGACATTGTCAGTATGGAACCCGTTGCGGATATATAAATCATCGTTAGACATGGATGAGGTGCCACATGACTTCAGCGTGGCTAAGGGTGTGCCTCTATTTAAGAATGGGTTCATGGAAAAGCAAGACATAAGATTGCCTATGTGGTCTTCGGCAACGCACTCAATAGGTTTCCACGTGATAGGCTGCTCTGGGAGCTAGATCCCATTGGTTCCAGGGAGAGATAGTTAACTGGATACTGAATTGTAGAAGGTGGTGGTGGAAGGGTGTTAATCGGGTTGTTTGTGACGAGTCGCCTGCCTCACGGATCGGTGCTGCGCCCATAGTTGGTCGTGTTTTATCGATGATTTGGATAAGAATACACAAACATAATTGGCAAGATTGCAGATCATATCATATCATATCATCATATCATATCATATATATACAGCCGGAAACAGGCCTTTTCGGCCCTCCAAGTCCGTGCCGCCCAGCGTCCCCGTACATTAACACTATCCTACACCCACTAGGGACAATTTTTACATTTACCCAGCCAATTAACCTACATACCTGTACGTCTTTGGAGTGTGGGAGGAAACCGAAGATGTCGGAGAAAACCCACGCAGGTCACGGGGAGAACGTACAAACTCCTTACAGTACAGCACCCGTAGTCAGGATCGAACCTGAGTCTCCGGCGCTGCATTCGCTGTAAAGCAGCAACTCTACCGCTGCGCTAGCGTGTCGCCCTGTCGTTGTTTATCCCTGAAAAGTTCCAGCACATTGTCCCAGTGCTCAACACCAACATAGCTGGGAGAAGAAAGAAAGCATTTGCCATCAGCGTCGTCAATGGGGTTGGAAGTCGCTGTGCCCACAAGGTACTGAGGAAATCGACCTGAGCAAGACCATCTGGCAAGACATTTGGAAAAGAGTCCAGTTCCTGTGTGCCTCAGAACCTAACACTGAGGGGCTAAACTATGGGAAGAGGTTGGACAGGCTAGGACTTTATTCCTTAGAGCGCACGAGAGTGAGGGATGACCTTATCGAGCAGTAACCAATCGCGGGGGAATAGATAGGTTGAATGTCTTTTTGCAGAAAAGGAGGTTACGCAGGTTTGAGGTGGAAGGAAAGTATTCAGTACAAAACTGGGCGGGCAACACTTTCTGTCAGAGGGTGCTGGGTATGTGTATCGACCTGCTAGCGGGTGTAGTTAAGCAAGTATTGGAATTGCATTTAATATACACTTAGACAGGTACATGGATAGAAAATATTTGAATGGATATGTGTCACTGTGGGGAACTCGACCAAAATAGTTGGGACATCGTCGGCTTGGATACGATGGGTCGAATGGCCTGTTTCTGTGCTGTATAGGACAACTATATGACAGCACCGAAAAACGTACACATGACTTTGTCGTTCGGCTGGAATGAGCGTTTGGAGCTTGGAAGCTAGTCAATAGACAATAGACAATAGACAATAGGTGCAGGAGGAGGCCATTCAGCCCTTCGAGCCAGCACCGCCATTCAATGCGATCATGGCTGTTCACTCTCAATCAGTACCCCGTTCCTGCCTTCTCCCCATACCCCCTCACTCCGCTATCCTTAAGAGCTCTATCCAGCTCTCTCTTGAAAGCATCCAACGAACTGGCCTCCACTGCCTTCTGAAGCAGAGAATTCCACACTTTCACCACTCTCTGACTGAAAAAGTTATTCCTCATCTCCGTTCTAAATGACCTACCCCTTATTGTTGAACTGTGGCCCCGTGTTCTGGACTCCCCCAACATTAGTCGATATTACATCGTCAGGATATCAGAGCGAAATACCGGGAAAGGAGTATCGGTTGGTGTGGTTCACTTACGCACCTCTGTTTCAATTCGCCTCCCTGCACATCCATCCCCCCGCCCCCCCCCCCAACCCCGCCCCGTCTCCAATTTCTTCTCCCTGTTCTACGAACGCTATCTGCTCGTCATCCCCACTCCTCCCACTGGATGAAGGTACATCTCTTCGGAGCGGTGTCATCGCCGAGTTGTGCAAACTTCACATTGAGGAAAACCGCTGAGGATAATAAAGCTTACTTTTCAGAAGAGGTGACAAACACATTAAAGAGCAATTTCTATGTGGACGATTGTTTAAAATCTATGACGACGGAAGAAGAAGCGATTCAAATGGTCAAACATTTGACTTCCCTTTGCAATAAGGAAGGGTTCAGGCTAACGAAATGGATCAGCAACAGCCGTGCTGTACTGGAAACTATTCCACCGGAGGACAGAGCTAAGGAGACACGGTAGTTGGACTTGGATAAGGACGATCTGCCAATGGAAAGAGCACTGGGCTTGCAGTGGTGCGTTGAAACAGATGTGTTCAAGTTCAGAATCTCGATTCAGAATCGACCATGTACAAGACGGGGCATCCTGTCTGTGATTGGTTCTGTTTACAACCCTTTGGGATTTCTTGCACCATTTACACTACCAGCCAAGTTAATTTTGCAGGATCTCTGTAAGAAGAAACTTGGATGGGATGATCGTCTCTCAGCGATGGACAGAGTGGTTAGAAGATCTCGACAAGATCTCGTAGTTCAGAGTGGACTACAAAAGTATGAAACCTACAAACATTGGTCGAATCAAATTTGCACAGCTGCATCACTTTTCCGACGCAAGTGAAAGTGGTTACGGTACTGTTTCGTATCTGAGACTGAAAAATTATAAAAATGAAGTACATGCTGCATTCTTAATGAGAAAGGTCAGAGTGGCACCATTGAAGCAAATGACGATTCCCAGGATGGAGCTTGCAGCCGCAGTCTTAGCTGCCAGAATTGACATATTGTTGCGAATAGAACTGCAGCTTAAGCTGGAGGAATCTACCTTCTGGACTGATAGCATAACAGTGCTTAAGTACATCAACAATGAAAATAAACGCTTCCTATCATTTTTCGCAAACAGGTTCTCTTTTGTAAGGGATGCTACTAATGTATCGCAGTGGAAGTATATTAATACGAAGGAAGTGTATTAATACCAAGGAAAGCCTCTAGAGGATTAACAACAGACCGCTTCTTGAGCAGTAAGAGATGGATCAGTGGGCCAGAGTTTCTCTGTAAACCAGACCAAGAATGGCCAAAGTTTAACCTGGAAACTGATATCTCTGCTAATGATCTGGAGATCAAGCAAGACATCTTAGTGAACGCCATTATTAAGGACCCATTGGATTCAACAAACTTTTTATTTACCCATTTTTCATAATGGAATAAGTTGAAGAATGTGGTAGCTTGGTTTCTTAAATTAAAAACAATGCTTTTGCAGTGGACTTGTAAGAGAAAAGAAACTCGGGCTGCTGCGAGTAGCTTTGAAATGGACCATGGCAAGCTGAAAGAAAAGGTTGATAAAGAGATGCAAGTCTTTAAGGCATCATACCGGGGACAGTGTTTATGGCCGGATGATCCTTTTAAGGCGGAAAATACAATTATCTCTTCCTGTCAAAGACAAGAATATAAGGAAGAGCTATCAGCATTACAAGCTGGTGAACATGGTGTTAAAAGAAGTAGTCATTTATACAGGCTTGACCCGATACTGGATAAAGGACTTCTGAGAGCAGATGGTCGCCTAAATAAAGTAGCGATGCCTGAAGAAGCTAAGCATCCTATTATTCTCTCGGACTTTCATATTTCAACATTGCTGTTACGACATATTCATGAACAGATCGGACATGAAGGAAGATTTGTATATTAAACGCAGATGGAGACAGGTACAATATATGGCAGACCTTTTTTGGAAAAGGTGGACACAAGAATATTTACCTCTAATTCAAGAACGTCAACGATGGTTGAGAGTGCGACGAAATTTTATTCAAGGTGATATCGTCTCGGTGGTTGATTCTTCTGCACCACGAGTTCTTGGTTGGTGGGTAGGATACTGGAGATCATGCCAGATGTTAAAGGTTTCGTGCGTACTGTACGACTTCAGACTAAGGACAACATGTTGGTAAGACCAATAACCAAGATGTGTCTGCTTCTGGAAGGTGAAGGAGAATATTGAAGAATCGCTAAAGAGGTTTGAATGCCAACATATAATGCATATTACTCTTGTTTTTGCTAAATATTAAGCTTTTATAGCTCCTTTTACTATCTTTTGGTAATTGCTTCGTTCTATACGCAGTACAATTAGGGGCCTGTGTGTAGGAGCCATTTACGCTTAATTTAGTTACTGTCATTGCATTATGGCTATGTATAATTTTTCTAGTTTCTGTCTTTTTTGCATGCTTGTGGGTGTGATTTGATACGTAATGACGAGTGTCCACATGGGAGGAGGCTAGCGTAGCGACAGAGATTGTGGGTCAGTTTAGTCTCGGAGGATGGAGAGAATACAGTTTTTAACCACACTCGCGCCAGTTACACTCACGACTGTCACACTCGCGCCAGCCACACTCACAAGGAGCACACGGTAACGACTACATGATTTTTACTGTATTGTTTGAAGAACAAACAGTTGATAAGAACGAAAAGTTATGAATTACTCTTTCGATCTATGCTACTTTAATAAAGACCAATTAATCAAGAAACAGCGTTTGGAAGATTCGTTTTTGTTATCTCAGAGTGCGGTGTGTGCGTAGGCTATACCTGCATTCCATCCCCGTGAAGTATTGACTACCGAAGTAGGACTTTGAGAAGATATAGAAACTGTCATTACAGTTGCATTAGGCAGCATGTGCAGAATTGCAGTGAAAGAAAAACAGTTACACGCAGGAATGCCCGGGTAGTCAATCAGTCCAGTTGGTGTGAAAGCAATGGGGTTTAAGGGAGAACGTTTGTCATCCCGTGAACAATACTACGTAAGAAATCTCATCAAATATGTTGCAGCTGAATTAGCTGGGATAATAGATTGGATGATGTGCAGGAATCTGAGAGGTGCAGTCAAGGTAACTGTGGAAGTTAGTTAATACATCCTATTACCCAAGATGGAGATGTGACTAATCAAGAAACGGAAGGTCATTTTCATAGAGTGGTACAGTGTGGAAACAGGCCTTTCGGCCGAACGTGGCCACACCGGCCAACAGGTCCCAGTTATACTAGTCCCTTCTGCATGAGTGTAGACCATATCCTTCCAACGCAGCCCTATCCAGGTACCTGTCTAATTGTGTCTGAACTATTGGGATATTCCCAGACTCAACTACCTCCTCTGGCAGCTTGTTCCATACACCCACTACCCTTTGTGTGAAATAGTTATTCCTCAGATTCTCCTCTCAAATAAAACCTATGTCTTGATTATGCTCCATATGTTTCATACAAAGAGTGGCCGGTGTATGGAACAAGCTGCCAGATGAGGTAGTGGAGGCTGGTACCAATCCAACGTTTAAGAAGTCGTTTGACAGGTGGTCAAGGATAGGATAGGGTTGGAGGGATGTGGCCTAAACGCAGGCAGGTGCAACTGGTGTAGCTGAGACGTGCTGGCCGGTGTGGGCAAGTTGGCCGGAGGGGATGCTTCAACGCTATTTCAATCTATAACTCTATGACCTGCGTTCCACTCTCACACTTCCATTTGGTTGTGAACCGCAGCACACTACCAACGACGACTTTGGACGTGAAATAGATATTCACAAACAATGGAGGCCTCCGGAGAGTTCAGTAGAGTCACGAATCAAGCGCCAAGAATGGTTTATTGTCATGTCCCGAAATAGAATAATTACATTCTTACGCAGACGCAAAATGCCGAAGAAGGGTCTGGACCCGAAACGTCACCCATTCCTTCTCTCCAGAGATGTTGCCTTCCCGCAGACTTACTCCAGCATTGCTATGTCTACCTTCGATTTAAACCAGCATCTGCAGTTCTTTCCCACACAATGAAATTCTTACTTTCAGCAGCACAACATATATGTGCGCATTTTACTCTATAAAGCCCATAATAAACTATAAAAAGTTATAGAAAAATTCTATATCGTTCGAGTCTATTTGGAATGTTTAATAGTCTGATGTCTGTTTGGAAGAAGCTGCGCCTGAACCTCGAGCTTATTTTTTTCAGGCTCATATATCTTCTTCCCGATGGCAGGAATAAAACGAAAGCGTGACCAGGGTGGTGTTGTTCTCTGATGATGCTAGCTGCCTTTTTGAGGCAGCGACACTTGTTGAATTCTTCGATGGTGGTGCGGTGAGCACCCGTGATGGACTGAGCAGTGTTCGCCACAATTTTTGCAATCTTCTTAGTTGCTGGTCGTTCGACTTGCAAATCCAGTCCGGGATGCAACCAAGATTCAAGAAGATTCAAGATAGCTTTATTTGTCATCCAATATTGGACGAAATTCAGTCACCCACAGTCCAACAATAAAAACATTAAATAGGCATTAAAATTACACAACTCCAAAAACCCCAAAAACACAGTCCAACAATAAAAGCATTAAATAGGCATTAAAATTACACAACCCCAAAAACACACAAAAAAAGAAACATCCATCAAAGAAACATCCATCACAGTGAGTCTCCTCCAGTCCTCTCCTCACTGTGATGGAAGGCCACAATGTCTTTCCCTTCTCCTGCTGTCCTCGCTCGCAGTCAGGTTGTTGTGGTTGCAGGCCGCGCCGGACGGTCCACAGCGGGCCAAGCCCAAGACGAGTCGCAGCCGCTCCCGCAGCCTCCGAAGACGGCCGGCTCCGCCGATGATAAGTCCGAAACGGGGCGGGTGAACACGCTGCTGCTGCCGCTGTTGCTGTACGTCGCGGCGGTCGTGGCTCCCGACATTGAAGCCCCCGCCCAGCAGAGAAATATCCCGCGGCCTATTTTAGGCCGCGCCGGACGGTGAAATGTCCGCGCCTCAAGCCCCGCGATCCGGGGCGGGCGAACCCGCTGCCGCTGCCGGAGCTCCCGATGTCGGCATCCACGCGGCCCGAGCCTAAGGCGAGTCGCAGCCGCTCCCGCAGCCTCCGAAGACGGCCGGCTCCGGTGATGGTGTCCGATCCGCGGGCTCTGCGAACCAGAGCCCTGGAGGCCGACAGCTCCAGGAGTTGGGCCGATGGTAGGCCGCAGCAGGAACGGATTCACCACCCAGAAAACAAAGGTCGAGTCTCCGTTCGGAAGGGACACATATTCACAATTTTACAGTTCCCCCCTCCCCCCAACATACACACACAGTACACAAACACAAAAACACCACATCACAACTACAATTAAGACAAAAAAACAACAAAAACACAAAGACAAATGGACCGCAGGTAAGCCGCAGCTGCTATGGCAGCGCCGCCATTTTGGGAAAGCCAAATCAGGAGTGCACGTACCGAGTTCTGTGTACGTGGCATTACCGATAGATAGGGCGGTCAAGAAGGGTTTCGGTACATTGGCCTTCATCCTTCCGCGTTTTGCACGGTGAGGAACGAACTGCCAGAGGAGGTATTTGAGGCCAGTACTATAGTGATATTGAAAAAGGCATTTGGACAAGTTTATGAACAGGAAATGCTTAGAGGCGTATGGGCCAAAGGCGGCCAGGTGTGACCAGAACACTGTAGGAAAGGGCAAGTTGGGCCAAAGTGTCAGTTTATGTGCTCTATGACTCTATTAATCTAATGAGGAGTCGGGTGCAAATGTTACAGACGTCGAATCCCATTTGATCGATATGACCTGGCCCAAATGCACGTCCAAATTTATTGGCTATTTTAATTAACCGTGACTGTTTTTCAGAACTTGCTGTTATATTCTGTTGCAGCCCAATACAAGACTGGCTATTTGCGGCTAAGACCTCAATAATTTGAGCAAAGTACCTTCAGCGAAACACAATATGAAGGAGGAACTCGGCTCGCCATGCAGTGTTACATGGAAGGAATTGACAGGCGGCGTTTCGGCTCGGGATCCTTCATGCTCAAATGGTCGCCTGTCTGTTCCTCCGCAGATAGACATAAAATGCTGGAGTAACTCAGCGGGACAGGCAGCATCTCTGGAGAGAAGGGACTCGAACGGAAACGTCACCAATTCCTTCGCTCCAGAGATGCTGCCTGTTCCGCTGAGTTATTCCAGCATATTGTGTCTATCTTCAATTTAAACCAGCATCTGCAGTTCTTTCCTACACATTTTGTCTGTTCCTCCGCAGGTGCTGTTTGACCCGTTGAGTTTCTCCAGCACTTTGCGTTTTACTCTAAATCTCAGAACCTGCAGATGCTCGTTTCTCGGTTGCAGTAACTCGTTTTATTGTTCTTCGACTCGTCGAGAATTTCTTAGATTCAAATGTCTGGGCAGCTCAAATAGCAATACCTGGAAAAGTGGCAGGACGCATTAAACCAGATTGTAGTTTTCCTAATAATCGTTCGAAATGCCAGTGGGGTGCGGTTGTTTATCAAAACGTATTACTGGAATGAAAAGCTAAATAATCCCTCACGTGCCAACTTCGGCTTGTAGAGCTGCTTCCTCGCAGCGCAAGAGCCCGGGTTCGACCCTGGCATCGCGGAGTTTTCGCGTTCTCACTGGGTCCACTAGGGTTTCCTGCAAGTGCTCCGCTTTCCTCCCACATCCCACAGACGTGCGGGGTTGTAGATCAATTGGCTTCCATAGATTACTGCAATTCTAGAGCGAGTGGATACCGAATTATCACAACATAGATATAATTTGAACCGGTGATCGATGGTCATCGTAGACTCCGTAGCTAAAGGACCTGTTTCCAGGCTGTGCCTTTCAATGAACTGTTAACATTGTGTTCATCTAGCTGACGATCAGGCATATTATATTGGCTAACAGTGTCAGAAGAAAACTAAGGGAAAGCAACAACGACAAGAGGCAGTCGGACCAAGAGATTGGAAACCGAAGGAAATCAATAATATTACTGCTGGCAATATCTGGCAGTTTCATTCTGTTATGGGTGGTCAATTTTGCCTGCTTCATCTCTGTATTTTACAGATAATCAATTAATGAAGGCAAAGGATAATGATGTTTTCAGTATTGCACAAGACATTAGATACAAGCTAATATTTTTAAGTACTTGCACGAACGCCTTCATTTATGCTGCTTCGCAAAGAACCTTCAGAGAGGAATTGAAAAATATGATGAAACGCCCTCTCGCCGCTTTCACCCACATATTCTAATAAAGTATCTGGCTTTCGGCACTAATTACTCATCCCTGCGGTAAATGTTTTTGTTACATATTCAAACACATTTATCCCATAATGCGCGATCGCGAAGGCACACTCTCTTTCCCAAAAGCAGACGTTAAATTCCTTTTTTTCTCATTCAACAAGAAAAATCGGACCAGGTCATTGATAACGTGTTACGATTCAATTGACCTGAATTAAAAATAGTTGGGACTAAAATGTTTGCAGAAATTAACTGGAGTAATCTGAACGCCGGTGTCATTTATGGAAAAAAATGCGTTTTTTTTACGTTTGTCAATGTGAACACTTTTTCAGTATTATATACAATACAAATAACCAAACCGTCGTACAATATCTCAGGAGAGAGAACAGCAATGATGTTTCACGTGGACGACTTTTCATCAGCACAAATAAAAGGTAGAAAGAGGTGTTTTTTTCTTAAGTCATGACCAGTAGAGAGCTTCAGGGATCAGTTTTGGGTCCACTGTTGTATGAGAAGCGCATTAGGGATTCCGTTGACAATCTCTTTGACATTGTGAGTAAATTTGCAAATAACTTCCAAATCGGTGACATGGTGAACAGACTCAAGGATACCTAATTAATAAAATGGGGGTATAGATCACCTGGGAAAATGGGACAACGAACGGCAAAATAAATTTACCTCTGCAAAAAAATAATGGTGTACTTTGGTTTGCCAAACCAAGGTGGAGTTTTACCCAATGAATAGTAGAGCCATGTGTAGTGCAAGAGTGCAAAGACACCTTGGGGTACTGGTGCATTGTTCACAATATGTTGTGTCAGATGGCAGTGGGGGGGGGGGAGGGCACGGGCACGTTTACCTTCAGTGGGAAATCTAATGAAACACAGAAAACAGTACAGATATATCAGTCGTTAGAGGGCCGTGTGCTGTTCTGGTAGCCCAGCTATAAGAAGGATGTAATGAAGATTGGAAGAGTATAAAGAGGTTCATTAGGATGTGAACTGGGAGTTATACAGAGAGGTTGGTTACGCTAGGACCATTCTCTGTGGAGCGTAGGAAGGTGATCGATGGCCGCATGAGGTGAATGGAAAATGTAAATGCTCACTGTCAATTTTCCAACGCTAGAGGGCATAGGCTTGAGGTCAGAGTTAAGACATTTAAGATGGACATCCTAAACACCTTGTTTCACTCAGATGGTGGCACTTTCCTGCAATGAAGCTACAGAACCGGATATAATGACGATTTTTAGACATTTAGACAGATATATGGATAGAAAGGATTTTGAAACGGGTAAAATACAGGCAAATAGGACGGGCCCATATGCCAACTTGTTCGGGATGGAAAAAGGGTCTCCAACAGACCTGTTTCCGTGCTGTACAGCCCCATAACTATGAATTGCTCCAAATATCATCAGCGATCTTAATACAAGCTGAAATATAAGCAGTTGATTACCTTAAAATTCCCTCAAAATGAAAATTCCTTATGAACGGTATCGACTCGAAACATTGGCCATCCCCTTTGTCTGGACAAATTCTCCTTCACTCCTTAAGTTCTTTTATTTCCCCACATCCCGGTGTCTGATGTCTCCCGTGTCCCAGTATTCAGAAATGTGTGTTTGGAAATATTCAGGAAGGAACCAAACTATTTTCCCTACTCCCCCTATAATCTGGGCGGATTATGTTGGCAGCAACAATGCGGAAATCCAACTTATTTCAGGGGGGAAGCGATAAACGCTTCACGTTCCCGCTGTTGTTAGCTGCAGTTATGCTACCCATCAGAAACATAGTTATAAGAATTGCCAGTGGAGGAAGAAAATTAAATATTTGGAGGGAGAACATCAGCATCACCAGGAGCATTTCTTCTGGGTTCCTCATTGAAAGGATAAGAGAGTCGCGGTCGTTTTTGTAGCCATAGCCGATTGGCGTCACTGGTGATTGGTTGTTCGACATTGAAGCCTGTAAGGGGGAGTTGCAGATGGCGTCCAGTGAACTTCAAAAAATATTAATGGAAGTGTGTAATGTCAATAATATGTTCCGTAGGGGTAATGCCACCCAATGTCATGAAACCTGCGAATTCTTAGTTTAGATCTTTGCTGCAAAACAAAGATTTTGCACCAAAATCTGCTGTTCACCCGGACAGAATACATACTGAGGTCTTTACCATAAACCAACACCGTTTGTTATTTTTACCGGTAAATGTGACACCAAATAATCTATAGACTCATTATATTTCCGCAATCCACTCAAAACACAGGGTATCCATAAGAGCACAAGAAACTGCAGAATCTAGAATCATGGACGAAAACACACTGCGAGAAGAACTCGGCGGGCCAGGCAACGTGTGTGGAGGGTGTGGACAGACAGATATCGTGTCGGGATATTCTTCATTTCGATGGTATCTTTCACGACATGTTCTGGAATGAAAATCTGATTGAAGGTACTTTCTTCTGATCGTGCAGCCACACTTTCCTCACAGGCCAGATGTTTACGCCGGGCAGTATCTACTGTCAAACTCACTCACTTTGCTCTTACTCAATGCAACCTAAATGCCTAATAATATCCCTGATAGCTGTTTACTTTCGTCGTTGTGCAAGATTCTAGGCAATATTTTTCTTCAACCAAGACTTCGCTTACACATTCGAAATCCATCGAAACACTTTGGCGTGTGCACATTGGTAATATTAGGCAAATACGAAAGGGAATGTGGCTGAAACGTGTCATGGTTTTTCAACTTCTGCTGCATTTTTATAATATTTACAACAAAACGTTATACAGCGATTCGAGGTGAGACGCTTCCAATGGTAGTGAGGAACCATCAGTGATTATCAACTGCATGCATGTGAATCGCTTTAGACTGGAATCTATTTGAAGAATGAACCTTTCCGCACTTTCACTTGCATGAATCCGGAATTGAGATGCTCGTTTAGGAGATTGAGTCATTCTAACTTACAGAAAACGCGTTAAAGATCAAGGTATTTTACAATTACTGGACACATTACAAACGTTTTTAAGAAGTCCAGCAATTGAGAAGTATTTTGAACTTTAACGCGATTGTTAGGAAATGGATTTGCATGAGAAATAGGAAGAAAAAACCCTACTGGATGACTGCAGCAATATATTGTGTATATTATGCACTGGATAGCACACGATTTCAACGTCATCGTTATAAACTAATAATAATATCGATACCAATGTTTCGCTTTTCCACCCTATGTTGCGATTTGCTCAAACATACAAATAAATGGTTTGCAGCAATTCTACTTGAGACTAAGAACGGGGAAATAAAAGGCCCAATGGATAGTAAAATTAAGCACTTTGGAGTTAAATTGTTTAACTTAATGTCCTCTTGAACGTATGTTTGAAATACTGCAGAACGAAAATGTTTCTCTTAACAGTGAACCGATCCGTCTCCCAGTATTCTCATTAACGTTCAAGACACGCGACATTGACTAAACACGCGAATTGCATTAAATTAGCCTTGGAAATCAAAGCGAACGACTGCCGCTAATTTCCGACAGATTACAGTTATACTCGCCCCTGAAGGTCGAAACATGAATTCGGCAATAAGGTGGCAGGCATTTACTTTTGCGTGGGTTCAATCTCTGATGTTCCATGTTGCAAATGCTTTGTCAGAGTTGATCCTTGAAATGATATATAGCACATTCTAACCATGCTTACCTTCACGGAGTCAAAGTGGTCTTGTAATTGGGGTGCAACTGCTGCGGAGGGGAAAGTTAGATTATTTGTGTTGGATCTGGTTGAGTGTAATGGATAATGGATGCAGAGGAAGACATACCTGGAACAAAACATGCAGTTTACCAAGTTGGGAGGTCCAATGATAAGTTCATCAGGTTGCAATGGTCCCGTTGTTTATTTCAAGCAGATTGCATTCCTTTGCATATCTACTTAAACAATAAACATTTTTAATGATGGTTGGGGTCGAGACCATGATGGTAGAATGATGGTAGAATTAGCGATTCGCATATGGCAGTGCATTGATTGCCAATTCTCATAAAAAGTTGTGTTTTTTTTCTTTTGTTTTGCACCATATTTAACATTTATTCGAAAAAATAAATGTTTATATTATTCACACACGTTGCTTCAGATATTATTCTTTTCAATGCTTTATAAGCAGATGTGCATCAGAACATTTTGGTGTAGCTAACAAATAATTTTCAAGAGGAACCACATTAAAGGCAGAGACATCGTTTTTTTTTTTTAGCTCCTGACATGTTTCATGTGTTGTCCATTGTAAGTTGCGAAACATCTGTGCACACGTTAATAATCTAGCAGTGATCTGTGGCATGAAACAAACAGCCTAATTGATGGGATCGTGACTGACTCATACATGGTGCCTGTTAATTCCACCCTCGAGATTTCTCTGAATTATAAGTAACAGCTACATTTTAGCCCGTCGAACTGACTAGAAATCTGCCTTCGCTCCCGATATGAGACAATCGGTAATCCTGAAGACGGAGAGTATTTACTATCCTATTCTTGCAATTATTGGAGTTCCTGGTAAGTGTGCCAGATAATGGTTTTATAGAAGAAGGGTCTCGACCCCATACATCACCCATTCATTTTCTCCAGAGATGCTGTCTATCCCGCGTTGTTGCTCCAGCATGTTGTGTCTCACAGTGCTTTTAAAGATATATATTGACAAGTTTGACTGAGGATGTTAAACAAGATAGCAAATAGATCTGAAATGATTACAGTTGCTGTCCAGAATGAATGCAAGCAACCTAATCCAGTAAAATAATGATTTATTAGCGGTACCTGGTCCGGAGTATTGTGTCTGCATCACGATTGTAATTGTTTTAACAATCAAGTGAGAAATGCTTGAGTTCCTCTATCGGTAAAATTATGTGATCATATCGTTTCAGTTAATTAATATTTCCGTATTATTTAAGTCGATTTACCAAACAGAAATCCCCTCCATCTTCTCCTTCATGCACAATATATCTTAACAAAGGCATGCATTTTTTTAGGTTTGTTTTCATTCCATGCAGTAAATTCTACGTAGTGCCATTTGACAAACAACACGTATATTACGGTGGTCTGCTCCATTTGCTGCTCGGCGTTGTAGGTCATAACTTTAGACAGCTGTTCATTTCAAATAAGGTCCCGAAATCGTTTGAAGCGTGCTCTGCTTTATCCTGGTACTCCCGCCAAAGGATGCTGGCAGCCCAGGCGGATCCATGCGCATGGTATTGTCGCAGATTCCACCTTCTGCCTGATCACCCATCGGGAAGTAGTATATGCGTCAAAAAGTGATGCGAATCTGGCGGCGACCATCCTGGAAACTATTTTTGAGGCGTTTTGGGGTCCAACGTAAATTCCAAGTTAAACTTAGTCACGGTCCGTTAATCTGAGCAATAAAGTTTATTTCAATGCATTCTAACAATTGGTTCCAATCTGCACACAGTGAAAGCCATTAAATGCACATGAGTTGTACTAACAGATTTATGAACATTGATTTGGGGAGTAATTATAATTTTAATCTATTGCCGGACTTCTTTATCAGTGGGTGTTATTGAAACAAACAAGGATAGTAAAAATAACGCAAAATGCAGAAAAAATACCTCAGAATAAGATAATCAATGTTAAGATGATGTAGCATTTACATTTCAGGAAGATTTAATTTTGACCTTTAACAGGGCACGAAGAGGGTAGGTAATGCCTGTTGCTTTGAGATTGTTCCGCCAGATTTAATCAACAAATATATTTGTGTCGCTGACAGCGGATTGAAATGTTGTGGATGTATTTGTAGACTAAGAAGGATTGTACAGCGGAGATTATGGCAATCCCGTTGTTCAGTTTTTCGGGTCGATGCGTAGCGTGGCACGGCTTTCAAGGAATTCTACATGCATCAAGAAATTGAGAGGCATCACGCCCAATTACCGAAGGGAACTCTGTCTTTTTATTCATATTACTTGTCACCCGACCGTGGCGTCGGTGCGATACCTCCCACCTTGCTGTGCTGAGCTGGCGGAAGGTTTGCATGCAACCCATTAGGATTAACAGTAGCCGGAACGCGAGATAGTTAGACATAGACATAAAATATAGGTGCAGCAGGAGGTCATTCCGCCGTTCGAGCCAGCACCGCCATTCATTGTGATCATGGCTGATCGTCCCCAATCAATAGCCCGTGCCTGCCTTCTCCCCATATCCTTTGAATCCACTAGCCCCGAGAGCTCCATCTTAAATCTCTCTCTTAAATCCATCCAGTGATTTGGCCTCCACTGCCCTCTGTGGCAGATAATTCCACAAATTTACAACTCTCTGGGTGAAAAAGTTTTTTCTCACCTCAGTTTTAAATGGCATCCCCTTTATTCTAAGTCTGTGGCCCATGGCTCTTGACTCAGCCAACATTGGGGAAAAAATTCCTGCATCTTGCTTGTCCAGTCCTTTTATAATTTTATACGTTTCTATAAGATCCCCTCTCATTCTTCTAAACTCCACTGAATACAGTCTTTTCAATCTTTCCTCATATGTCAGTCCCGCCATCCCAGGGATCAATCTTGCACTGCCTCAATTACAAAGATGTCCTTCCTCAAATTAGGAGACCAAAACTGTACACAATACTCCAGACGTGGTCTTACCAGGGCCATGTACAACCGCAGAAGAACCTCTTTACTCCTATACTGAAAACCTCTCGTTATGAAGGCCAATATGCCATTAGCTTTTTTCACTGCCTGCTGTACCTGCACGCCAATTTTCAGTGACTGGTGTACAAAGACACCCAGGTCTCGCTGCACCTCCCCCTTACCTAACCTAACTCCATTGAGATAATAATCTGCCTCCTTGTTTCAGCCGCCAAAGTGCACAATCTCACATTTCATATATATACAGCCGGAAACAGGCCTTTTCGGCCCTCCAAGTCCGTGCCGCCCAGTGATCCCCGTACATTAACACTATCCTACACCCACTAGGGACAATTTTTACATTTACCCAGCCAATTAACCTACATACCTGTACGTCTTTGGAGTGTGGGAGGAAACCGAAGATCTCGGAGAAAACCCACGCAGGTCACGGGGAGAACGTACAAACTCCTTACAGTGCAGCACCCGTAGTCAGGATCGAACCTGAGTCTCCGGCGCTACATTCGCTGTAAAGCAGCAACTCTACCGCTGCGCTACCGTACATTATACCGTATATTATCTATAATATACTGCATCTGCCACACACCTGTCCACTCACTCAACCTGACCAGGTCACCCTGCAACCTCCTAACATCCTCTTCACAGTTTACACTGCCACCCAGCTTTGTGTCATCCGCAAGTGTTGCTTCTAATTCCCTCTTTCAAATCATTAATATATATGGTAAACAGTTGCGGCCCCAACACCCGGCCTTGCGGCACTCCACTCGCCACTGCCTGCCATTCTGAAAAGGATCCGTTTGCTCCTACTCTTTGCTTCCTGTTTGCTAACCAATTTTCTATCCATGTCAACACCCTACCCGCAATACCATGTGCTCTAATTTTTGTCACCAATCTCCCGTGCGGGACCTTATGAAAGGCTTTCTGAAAGTGTAGATACACAACATCCACTGGCTCCCCTTAATCCATTTACTTGTCACTTTTCATAAATCCATGCTGACTTGGATTTATCCTTTTACTGCTATCCAAATGCACCGATATTACCTCATTAATAATTGACTCCAGCATCTTTCCCACCACCGAAGTCAGCCTAACTGGTCTGTAATTACCCGCTTTCTCTCTCGCTTCTTTCTTGAAAAGTGGGATAACATTATCTATCCTCCAATCCACAGGAACTAATCCTGAATCTATTGAACATTGGCAAATGATCATCAATGCGTCCATTATTCCTAGAGCCACCTCCCTGAGGACCCTGGGATGCAGATCATCAGGCCCAGGGGATTTATCATCCTTCAATCCCATTAGTCTACCCAATACTATTTCTCGCCTAGTGAAAATGTCTTTCAGTTCCTCTACCCCGCTAGATCCTCTGTCCTCCAGTACATCTGGGAGGTTGTTTGTGTCTTCCTTAGTGAAGACAGATCCGAAGTTCATCGTGTTA